>NW_026125295.1:17682500-17842500 GCF_943737965.1 Phodopus roborovskii | reverse complement strand
ATGTGAAATTCTTTTCTCTGTAATACCGGCGTTATTGGCAATGAAACAAAAGCCAGCCTCTCTGGATGTGGTACCACAGGAGTGAGAGGTGGTCACAAGCTCTGGAGGCAGGAGACTGAGCCATCACAGGCTTGGGCCAGCCTTCTTGGACTTTAATTGGGAATCCAGAACTTTCTAAGAGATGCCACCCATAAGCAGCTTGCTGTCCTGAGTGCTGGTTTCCTCACCCAAATGGCAGAGGTGAAGTGGCCATCATCAGGGTTGGGGAACCAAGTGAATGAATGCACAGAAAACAGCTTTTAACATTTCCAAATGTTACTAGACCTGTGACTGCCATTCAGGAAAAGAAAACAGTCTCCCTTTCTCTATTGCTTGGCCTACGACATTTTGCCAAATCAGTTCTAAGCACCAATCATGTAAAGATTAATTTCTTTACCTCCGCAGTCATTCTAGAATCTTCTTCCCTCCTGACCCGTACTTTTAACAAGCATCTGAAAATGAAAGTATAACCAGGCACAATGACATATACCTGTTATCCCAGCACTTGAGAAGCAGAGGTAGAAGGATCATATATTCAAATCCATCCTTGGCCTGCAAGTTTGAGGCCACCCTGGGCTTCCTAAAACTCTGGCTCAACAAACGGAAAAAACAAGACCAGGAAAAACTTGAAGTGTACTTGCAGAACAGTGTTTTAAATGATATTTGTAAAATTCAAATTTCACAAGATGAAGACATCTCCTCCGGATTGAAATCTGGGTCCCTGCTAGGGATGCTAAGAGTATCCCAGTTCCTGTCACTTCTATCCAATTTTACCCCTGTTGCTGAAAGACAAGCAACTCTCTGATTTTTAACACCTAAGATTTGTTTTTATTTTCCCAAGTAATAGAAATGATGTTTTCATATGAGAGATTTATCCCCATGTGAAGCAACAGCCTGCTCATGGCTGTTGCCAGATGGCATTCTGTTTTATGAACCCAACACAATGTGTGTGTCCATCCTGTAAATCTCATAGTAGACAAATGCACTCAGTTATCTCAGGTGATCACTAATGAATGAAACTTCTGAGTTGGAGGAGACACATACTTATGCACATCTCTAACTGATACTTCCGAATTGCATCCCAAAGCATCTCCCATTGTCCCCAAAAGTAACTCTCTGTAATCTGCCTCATGAGTCTGACAACCTAAGTACTACGTGCTAATGGACTTATAGGTTTGTGTGCTATTGCACCTGGCTTATTTCATTTAGCACAATGGACACCTCCACACTTACTGTAACTTGAGTTTCAATTTCTTCCTCTTTCAAGGATGAGCAATTTTCTACTGAATGTTTACACGACGTTTCTGCTATCCGACTGTCCACTAGTGGACATATCTGTTGCTTCCACTTCTACAGTAAATGCTACCATGAGTTCAAGTGCCCAAATAAGCAAACACTTACTTTTGGTTCTTCTAACCACATACTCAATATTGGAACTGAAGGATCATTTGGTGGGCGTAGCCTTTCAAAGTAGCTGCCATATTGTTCCCTATTTTCAATGTTTTATTTATTTCTATTTTATGTGTACAGATATTGTGCCTACTGGTATATTTGTGTACCCATGTGCATGCAATGCCTGTGGATACCATAAGAGGGCATTAGATCCCTTAGAACTGGAGTAACAGATGGTTGTGAGCCACCATGAGCACTGGGAACTGAGCCCAGGTCCTCTGGAAGCTCAGCAAGATCTCTTAACCACTGAGCCACCTCTCTAGCCTTAGACCTATTTGTTTTAGCACCTGTACCAACCCTTTTTCATTTTAACAGCTGTCTAAGACCATCTCAATGTCCCATCCATCTTTGAGACTGTGTCTGTCAGCCTTGGCTATCTGTACAATATGACTGAGGAAAGCAAGATTGGCCATGGAAGAAGATCCTTCCAGTTCTGTTCCCACTCACACCAAGTTACATATGAAACAATAGCACTCCCAGGCTATTTTGAAGTTTAACTTAAGAACACAAGTTAGGGTAAGATAAGCAAACTCCTTTCTTTGACCCAGATATCCAGAACATGTCCTTACATTTGTAAGAATTTACTCCAGCTAGAAATAAAATCTACTTTATGCCTCTCACTTTGTCCTCTCTGGAATCAAAACTTGACTATCACACACTCCTGACTCTACAAGGACATGGACATTTAAACAACCAAGGAAGGGAGGAGTCTTCCATTGAAGGAAATATCAAGCGTGACGGCTGCTGGGTTTACTCCTTCTCTGCCGGGCACCTCTTCTTTCCTTCCCTTTCTAAACAATGAGGTCTGGTCATCAAGAGGTGGGCAGTTCAGATTTTCTTCAAAACTACTTCCTGGGAGAATGAAAACAGTTGACTGACAGGTTCAAACTGTCACTTTGGGATTCACCATGGTAGTCCCATCAAGATTGTCCTTCCTCAGCAGACACACATAGCTAAACACTGAGCCGAACTCCTGGAATCCAGTTGCAGAGAGTGAAGAGTGATGAGCAGGGGGGGGGGGGTCAAGACCAGGCTGGAGAAACCCACAGAAACAGCTGACCTGAACAAGGGGGAGCTCATGGACCCCAGTTGGATAGCTGGGAAACCAGCATAAGACCAACCCCCTGAACGTGGGTGTTAGTTAGGAGGACTGGGCAGTCTATGGGGCCTCTGAGCAGTATTTATCCCTAGTATATGAATGGAGCCCATTCCACACAGAGGGATACTCTCTCAGCCTAGACACATGGGGGAGGGCCTAGGCCCTGCTCCAAATGATATGACAGACTTTGAAGATCTCCCATGGAAGGCCTCACCCTCCCTGGGGAGCAGGAAGGGGAAGGGGTGGGGGTTGGGAAGGGGGACAGGAGAGGAGGGGAGGGTGAGGGAACTGGGAATGACATGTAAAACAAGATTGTTGCAAATTTAAGTTTAAAAAAACTTACCAAAAAAAAAAAAAAACAAAAACCAAAAACAAACAAAAAACAAAAAATAAATAAAACTGACTGTCCTTCCTTACATGGCTCCCTGACAATGCCTGGGCACAGTAGTGTCTAAGATGCTCTTCCCTGCTGTAGCTCCCCAGGCGCCAGACATGGTGGGCCATGACGTCTCTAATACTAGCACTCAGGAGGCTGAAGAAGGAGATTATTGATATTTTGTGGCCAGTCTGAGCTACATAATGAGTTTCAGGCCACGGTCTCAAAAACAAGAGATGCAGCATAGGTAAAATCTCTGGGGAAGGGTAAACCTTTTCCTCTTTAGTTCCTTCTATCTTTCACAACTGTCATGGCTGTACCACCGTGTGTAGGCTCTACCTACCAGCTCTTGATCTCATCCAATCTCTCTCTCTCTCTCTCTCTCTCTCTCTCTCTCTCTCTCTCTCTCTCTCTCACACACACACACACACACACACACACACACACACACACACACACACGGGCATTTCTCCCAACAAATATCTCAGAAAACTCAATCCTATCTTTGCATTTGCTTCTCAGAGAAATGTACTCTCAGAGCCAAGTACAGGGCAAGTGGGAACAATTATTATTTCTACCATCAATATCCTCAGTGATTGGTCAAAGGGGCTGACCCTTAGGACCAATCAGAATTCTTCCCTCAGAGTTAGCCTCAAACAGAATCTCATAGTGGGAGTGGTATTCACAGGAAGTGAGGAAGCAAATGTGCCTAACACCATATTTTCTGGCAAACAACTCTTCCAACTTGAAAGAATATGCTCAAGAGATACAGAAAAAAAGCAGTGAGGGAAAGGTAGGGACAGTATGGTAGGTCATGTGGATACACAGAGCCAGACTGTGAAGACCCGCATCCACTCTATTCATGTCTGAGGATGGGAATCAGTGGGTTTCCCTATTTGAATTGTTTTAATATCTGTTCAAAAGTCATGCTACTCCCTTGGTGAACATCTTTTTATGGCTTGCATTGACTCCAGCAGGGAGCCCAAATGCCCTGCAATCCAACTTTAAAAAAAAAAAAAAACAGATTCATCATACAGAGGGTTTAATTTCACAAATATAATTTCTCCCAAGATATCATGACTATGGGCACCACCACACATATTCCCCAACTTCCTGCTAGTCTCCTTTCTGTCCCAGCCTCCCTTCTGATTCCATGTCATATTTTATAAATGGTTTTATGTTTTGAATTTAAAAAACCTAGGATCCACAAATGTTAGATAATTTATATTTGTCTTTCTGAGTTGGTATATTTCACTTAAAATTATCTGTCGTTGTGTCCATTCTTAGCAAAGTACACATCCTCATTCATTTTATGGCTAAACAAAAGTTCTCTGTGTATCCACTCTCCTAGCTCAGGAACAATGCAGACGAGGGAATGAAAAGATTGTAAGAGCCAGAGGACTGTGAGAATTTCCATGAGATAGTGTCTTCCAGACAGGACAAGAAAGTTGGCAGCTGTGTGCCAACTTCACACAACCCGTTCCACATCCCAGCAGTCAACATTTCTGTGTAGGTAGAGAAAGGGCTCACAGGCCTCCACTCCTAGACAGGGAACCACAGGCAACCAATGGCTGCTGGAGGAGAATCCATTTTCTTCATGGATGTGGCCCTGATAGGTTATATGTTGCCCATGTCCAATGGCCAGTACTACACCCATGTATATATGAACAGCACTGTGTGTGTGTGTGTGTGTGTGTGTGTGTGTGTGTGTGTGTGTAATTTTTAAATAGAAGAAGAAAAAGACATAAAGTTGAGAAGATGGGGGGAATTGGTGGCGTTATATGAAAGATATATATGATCAAAGTGGATAAAATTCTCAAAGAAACAGGAAATGCCATGTGTCTATACACCACATTTTCTCTATCCATTCACCTTTCTGATGAGTATCTAGGCTAATTCCATAACTTGGGCATTGTGAATAGTGTCATGATAAACATGGAAATAAAAGGATTTCCATGGTAGGTTGACTTACAGTCCTTTGGGTATACACATAGGGATGTTAGCTCGGCCATATGGTCATTATGCTTTCTGGGTTTCTTAGGAACTTCCACAATGATTTCCACAACGGCTGGACTAATTCACATCCCCCCCAGCAGTGTACAAGGCTCACTTCTCATAGCATCCCTGCTAGCATTCTTATTTGTTTTCTTTATGATGAACATCCTGACTGGAATGAGATGAAATTTCAATGTAGTTTTAATTTTCATTTCCCTGTTAGCTAAAAATGCTGAAGACTATTTTTATATTTTCATTGGCCATCTGTACTTCACTTTATGAATACTATCTGTTTGTTTCCTTAGTCTACTTACTGACTGGGTCGTTTGATTTTGTTTTTAGTTCTGTATATGTCTTGGATAATAATCTTCTATCAGATGTACATCTGGCAAAGATTTTTCTCATACTCAACTAAGTGTTTCATTGTTTGTGCAAAACATTTTTTAATTTCATTCTGTCTAATATTTATTTTGAAAAATTTCCAAAGTCATTGAGAATTTGCCAAAATGCTCTCACACCCTTCATCTAGACATCAATTGCTACATTTGTCTTATCTTTCTTTCTCTACTTGTAAAAATAGGTTCAGATGTATCATTGAGAATTGAACTATTCATAAATATCTCAGCATGTCATGTATCCATCCAGAATGAATACTCTTCAGTGTAACCACAATGAAATGCCATGTTTAGAAAACAGAGCTTCAGTTTGTTATTTAGCACATTATCCACATTCAGATTCCCACAGTTGTGCCAATACTGTCCTTTACAGTTGGTGGTTGACCTAGTTTGGTTTCTATTGCTGTGATAAACCCCATGGCTGAAAGCAGTTCAGGGAGGAAAGGGTTTATTTCAGTTCACAGTTGTAGTCCATTGTGAAGGGAAGTCACAACAAGAACTAAAGACAGGAACCTGGAGGCAGAAATTGAAGCATAAGCCATGAAGGAATACTGTTTATTGGCTCTTTCATCCTTCTTTCTTATATCACCCAGGATCACCAGCCCAGGAGTGGTACCACCTCCAATTGGCTGGGACCCCCCACCTCAATCATTTATCAAGAAGACATCCTACACAGTGGCCTACAGGCCAGTCTGACAGAGGCATTTCCTCAGTTGACATTCCTCTTCTTAGTGGTTGCTAACTGTGTGAAGCTGAGAAAAATCTATGGAGTGCAGTGATAACAGATATTTAGGTCTGAATATCTCTCCCACATTCTGTATCAAAACAATCACCTGTGATGGAGTTAAGAGGTAGGGTCTTTAGGGAGTGATTAAATCTTTCCAACAGACCCTCCTGAATGGGACCAGGCTCTTCTGAAGGACACTGAAGGGAGCTGCCTTGCCCTTTAACACAAAGATAAAGAAGGTACCATCATTGAAACAGGGAGCAAACTTTCACCAGACACAACCTTCTGGGCCTTGATGTTGCCCACAGAACTGTAAGCGATGACTTTCTGTGGTTTATAACTTACCTAGTCTAAGCTGTTTTGTTACGATAGACAGAGAGGACCAAGACACTGTTGTATTTTGCTTTGTTGTACAGTATCCAACCAAGGATGCTGTAGCACTTTGAATTGTCTTGTATCTTTAATCTTTTCCTTTACTCTTTTTCTGCTTTTCCAATATCTTAACATTTTTAAGACTCCAGATGAGTGGTTTAGCAGAATCCCTCCCCACCTGCCAATGAATTTGTCTGGCTGTTTCCTTATAATGAGCTTCAGTTTACATATCTTCAGGGATACACTGAGAAGATTAGATGGCCTCTGCATTTGCAAGATTTCTTGCAAGCCTGACACTGCCCAGCTGTCAAACTCCCACCCCTTTATTACTTTCTGTTCCCCTACCATTCAAGGACTAGACAAAGTATCCTGTAGTTCTTCAAGCTACCTCTCTTTCATCTTCCACACCCGTCTGCTCCACTGTCCTCTGCTCACTTGGGTCACCCACCCATATATACATTTTATATATAGCCTTAAATATCACTTTATCCAGGACTCTTTCCTTGATGTGTGGACCAGCCTACCCACATATATGTTTAACTACCTTTCCTTTGTTCCATTGGTCTTCAAAGTACAATCCTCAGATCTTTTGGATCTGAAGACCATTTCATGGTGTTCATGAATTCAAAACCATTTTCATGATAATACATGCATGCTATTCCTTTTACTGTACACATCTGATTCATATTCTGCATGACAAGGTGGAAAGCTTGCATTGAGCACTTTTGTAGCTGAAGTGAATGGTGAAGTCAGTGGTGATTCTAAGAAAGAACACTGTGTCTGTTTAGATTTTGAGTTTGAGTTGGAAAAGGGGCTCTTTTATGGAGTATCATTGTTAGTTGAATATCCATATTCAGTTGAATAGACAGTTAAACTACAGTTATTTATTTGGCAAATATTTTCTCAAAAATAAAGTGAGCCTGTCATATCAATACAAGCAACTTGCATGCCCAAGAGAATGCTCAGTTGGCACAAGACCTGAGTTCAGTTCCTCAGTTTACATATAAAAAGGAGGTACACTACTACAATCCTAGAGCTGGAGAGCAGAGATAGGATGATCCCTGGAACTCACTGATTATCCATTGAGTTCTGGGTTCAGTGAGAGAGCCTGTCTTAAGAACTAAGGTGGAAAGCAATAGAGAAAGACATGTGATACCATTTTCTGACCTCCATATGCGCATACCTATATGTACACATGCATACACCACACACACATACATGTACACATACACATGTATACACACATGCACATACCTACATGTACACATGCATACACCACACACATACAAACATGCACATATTTATGCATATGCAGAATGAAAGAAAGGAAGGGAAAAAGGCAAGAAGCCAATGTGTAGTTGTCACCACTGGTAACATGCATCAAATGAAATTAGGGTTCTAGAAAAATTGAATCTGCTACAATTGGCTTCACGGCTTCCTGGTATTTTATGGGTTTTCTAATTTAGTGAGTGTTAATATTAATGAATAGGATTTTAAATATGGTATAATGAAATGTGTCAACATTGGAAAGATCTTACAGCTCAGTGAATCAATATTTTCTAAATGAACAATGGGTATTGGGACAAAAATCATATGTAAAATGCACAGAAAGTACAAGATTACATAATAAATGTTAATGTAATTTTAAAATAGGTAAAAGGTACTGCTAAGGTTTGTAGCTAATCTTTATGATGTGATCACCTACTGGGATTCAGTAATATACCAGAAAGAATTTGCACAGTTATCTGAATTGACTTTCTAGAGACTTCTCTCTTTTCCAATTACACATCTGGGAGAGGACAGATGTCCTTCACCTACTTCAACCAAAACAACAATAACAAACCAAACACATACACACTCACTCACAAGACCCCCACCTCGATTTTCTATTAAGCTATGCCTTGCAAAGGTCAACAAGTAGTGAACAATGCCATTCTTCCTAATAACTTCCTGTTTAGGAAAAGAGGATTTTTTTTTTTCTCTTAAGAAGGCGTTCTTTGTATCTACCTATAATGGATTCATTCCCCCATTTTAAGGAGAGTAGATAAATAAAACTCTAATTTCAAGTTTTAAGTTCTTTAATTCTTTTGCACATACTTGTTGTGAACAGAGGATGACTTGCAAGTGTCAGTTCTCTCCTTATATCATGTGGGTCCTGAGGATCAAACTCAGGTCTTTAGACTTGGCTGTAGGTTCCTTTACTTACTGAGCCGTCTCACCATTTCCCAAGTTTTCATTTGTAATGAATGAATATAGATAGTTATGCCTTATATAAGAAAAGGCTCTCTGTGGCAGCGTCACAGAATCGTAAGACTAAAATAATACTGAAGAGTCCCACTCTACCCACTCTAGACTCTAAGCTTTGTGAGGGAAGAGCTGGGTCAGCTTGGACCACTGAATGCATCTCCTATATAGAAAGTATTTGAGACAAGGACAGCAGTACGTGTTGAAAGGATTATTGAATTAATGAATAAATAAATGAATGAATGACACTTAACCTGAACCTCACAAGGCATTCCAGACAAAAGTAAAAGGCTTATTTAAAAAAAAAAAAAAACCAATGGGGTCAGAATCAAGGAAAGACATCAGGAAAATGGCGAGTGATTTCATGTGGCAAACACAACATTAGCTAAGCATAGGCTAGGAAATAAACAGTTCTGAGTTTAGAAAAGCCTGGCTCCATTCATTGCTGGCAAAGTCACTTTGGGCAAATCAGTTACTCTGAGCCTTAGCTGATGAGTTGTGTGAACAGGGACAAGTTTCTACCTCTGTGTCTCTAGTTCCCTCGAAGTAGTCTCGTGCTAAGAGCTACGCCATTGCCCGTGGTAACCACACATATGGTAGGGTGACTGAGAAACTAAAATTGCATTTAACTTTGATTAAAATAAAGCTTTATATTGTAAATTGGCAATGCAAGTAAGACTAGAAAATAAAAGTTTGGGAAGTTTTAATTTATTCTCTGACAATTTCATGAATTGATCATATCCATCTTCAACTCCTCCTTCACATTCCCTCAAACACTTCCCAAAGAACCCCTTCATTTCCTTTGCTTTTCTGTGTTTCTCTTTCTTCATCTCCCTCTCTTTCTTTCTCTTCCTTCCTTCCTTTTTCTTTCTCTTTGACTTTGTAACCCATTGAGTCCAACTAGTGCTGCCTACTGGGATATTGACTAATCTTATTGGGATAACCTTGTCCAGGGAACCACAACTATTGAGTTCATGGATGCTATGACCATGCCATACCCATCACATAGCACTTCATAGTTCTTTGACTCTTACATTCTTTCTGGCCCCTATTCCATGATATTCCTTGAACTTTGGGTTGTGTGTGATGAGAGAGAGGGGGGGGGAGAGCATGTGCATGTACATGTTGATATCAATGTCCCAGTTTTGTCAGAGAATATAGTGAGATATTCACTTTGTCTGATTCTGTGGCACTGACCACACCCATTGGGGGTGGAGCCAGGGGTGGAAGTGACCTGTGGAACTAGGTCTGAGGAGGAGCCAGGGACCACTCTCTCTTGCTGGCAGGACAAGGAGAGGAGAGTATCTGGTGGAACCTGCTGGTGTTCATCTGTCTAGGTTGTAAGTTATTTCTCCCTGAATAAACATCTGTTCGGCCTATTTGTTTATCCTGATCCTTATTAAACCACAATAAGAGAACTCTACATTTATTTATTCTTAGCACTTTAACCAGTTACGGGTCACTGCATTAACTGCTGCTTACTTCAGAAGCTTCTCTGGTCAAGGTTAAAAGCTATAATGATTTATGGGTATAGACATTAATATTGAGAAGGTAGTTTGATAATGTGTCCATTTAGTAAAACAACAGTAATGTGTCCTCCTCCACCCAGGGCCTAAGATCTCCCCAGTCATGGGCCTTTGACCAGGTTGTATAGTATCAGGCATGAATTTCCCCCTTTGAAGCAGGCCTCAGATCCCATAACCTTCATGCCACCATTGCACCCTGGGTACAACTTACCTGTCAGGTTGGTATTGCGGCATTCATAGCTCACCACTTAGCAATGCCATCAACAACTTTTTTTCCCTGCAAGTCTGCGCTTGCACCTTCTGGCACTATGGAAGCTAACCAACAGAGAAGTGTTTGGGTCGCTTCCAGCTCGATTTCTCTTGGTCCTACAACAAAAGTGTGTATATCTTCACCAACTGGTGTCTTACCATATAGCTATGGTGTGAAGTAAAAGAACAATAGGGAGGTTTGGACAAAATTGAAGCACTACAGAGCCATGAAAATGATGAAAATGAGTCTGTATACAAGTCTGCATTAAGCTTGATTGAAAAGTATTTCTCAGTAGAGGAAGATCAAAACGTGGTACCAGAAACTACCTCTGAAGGCTTTGCCTTTCAAGTTAGGATGGGGCTCCTGGGACCTTTACCTTCTGTGCTGTGTTCCTCATAAATTTGTCTTACTGTTTCTCTACTAAGAACTTTTTTAAAATGCGGTTTGTTATTTAGCACTTTCTAGAAAAAAAAAACCAAACCTATACTTGAACAGTTGTATCTGTACATACTATATGAAACTGTCCTCTGAGTCTCTTATTTTCATGTGGAATTTCACATCCTGCAGTGTCCTGTAAAAAAGATTAGGTTCCACTCTTTAAAAATAAAATAAAAAAAACAATAAAAATAGCCTTTGTCATTTTGGGAGTAACTGCGGCCTTCTTTACCAATAACTCAGAAAGAGGTTCCCATACCTAGCACCAAAATTTTCATTTAATAACCTGTGTTTTCTGAAGAAAGTATCTACCTATAAAAGGAAATTATTTTTTGCATCAATTCATACATTGAAATCTAAGTATGCTTGAAATAACAACTTGGGTAAATTATCTACTATTCTTACTGTATATTTTATGAAAGCTAAAATGCTGATCACATATTATTCATTGAAAATTAGCAACCCTGAGGTATGCTATAGGTATACAATACCTATGACTTTGAATGACTTTATATTAGAAACAAGAATGAAATATCCTGTTAATTTTATATTGGTTGTATACTCACTGGCAAAATAGGTTATTAAAATCATTGCATCTGTTTCTCCTTTTTATTGTGGTTATTTAAAATCTAAAATTAGAATATGTCACACATATTCTGTTTGGACAATGGTTTATTATATTTCAAGTATCATAAAATGTAAGCAACATTTATATTGACATTTGCATCAATATTTGCATCAATTTATATTTGCTTATTATTGTATGTGCATATGATACATATGCATGGTATGGATGTGTTATGGTCAGAGGACAACTCTCTGGAGTTAGTTACCTCCTTCCACCAATACACAAGACCCAAGGATATATTTAACTCAGGTCATCAGTTTGCACAGCATGCACTTTTACCCATTTAGCCATCTTGCCAGTGTCCTGTTTTTATTATTATATTTCTTGGGTAAAATCTTATAAAGATAAAATATGATACTATGTGAAGCTCTTAGCATGCATTAAGGGCATGGGGGTGGTAACTTTGCATTGGTGAATATAAGACATTGTGTGTTCAGGAAGCAGATGTAGTGGGTGATGAGACTGGAAGTCAAAGTGGGGAGGGCGTAATCTAAAACTTTGGAAAACCAGGCAGAGGAGCTGGGGCTTAATTCTCTGCAGCTAAACTCCACTGAAGCACATGACCTGAGAGGTGTTTTAGGAAGATAAGTCTGACAGCATGTGTCCTCAGAAGGGGGGTGTTGGTTCTGAAAAAAATTCTCAGGCATCCAGAGCTCAGTCTGCTGAGCAGGTTGGGTGATCAAGCTGGGAAACACTGTCAGGAGTCGCACACTAAGTCTCAGCTTGAGTGATGAGTCTGGTTTCATAGACGGCTCCCAATCCAGCATTGCAGCTAATTCTGAAAGATCATTTTTGAAAAGTGACAGCATCATTGCCTTAAATAAATCACTTTTCACGGTGACTACTGTATGCCAAGATGCGTGTGTGTGTGTGTGTGTGTGTGTGTGTGTGTGTGTGTGTGTGTGTGTGTGTTGATATGTTTAAGCAATCAAGCAAGTCCATGGTCTTGGTCATCTAGTTTACTTCTTACAGCAAAGCAGGAGCTCTTGTTATAGCAGAAAATGCCCTGATCTCCAAACCCTCATTTGTCCTAGTTTCTTGTTTTGTATTAATGAGCTCACTCTTCCCAAGAAGACTCAGAACACCATTCAGACAGAGCTAGCCTGTATTAGTGTGATAGAACACAACATATTTTACCTAGACGTTTGCTATCTTGAATTATAGCTTTTGGGTAGTTAGGTACGTGGTTTCATAGACCAACATTTGCCTAGGACACCATAAATATTAGGTATGGACAAGACTCTAGTTCCCAATTCTGGGGAAGAGGAACACTTAACTGTGTGTTATATTACATTGTAATTAACTATAACACAAATACTGAAGCTGAAAAGGATTGTTGAAGGCCCATTGTGATGGCTTTTATAATGTGCTCTGTCTTAATGTGTATTTCATAGAACATTTCCCAAGACTAAGAATCCATAGCAATCAACTGAACATGAATGCACACAGTATATACGTTTTAGAGTAACTACTGTACATCTAAGTTACTATAGTTTAATTTTTGCCTTACAAAATGAACGAAAACATTTTCAAGAGATTATAACATTACTGAAAAGATTGTACAGGGTACACTTCGGGAAAAATAATTATGGTGGTCCTTGTTGGTTATCCACATGGGTTCCTCTTACTGGAGTGGTGTTCTGATGTCCCAGGCTCTTTGGGTGTTGGCTGTTGACTGACAGGACAAAGCCTGCCCTCTTCTCTAAAGCACTGCCCATGGCTGACATGATTAGATTTCCCCAAAATTATTCTCCACCCCTACTCCACCCTATGAACAGGTGAAACACAATCCTCTCCTCTCAAGGTGAGACATCTCTGAAGTGCTGTGTTGCACAGTTCCTTATGAGTGAGAATAAGGATACTCCTCACCAGAGACCACATCTCTGCTGGAATTCTTCCCCCTAACTTTCCTGACTCATTCTCTTCCCTGTGAATTTTTCCTCACCGTATATGCAGTACATCTGGACACCTGAATTCCTGACTTGGTCTCTGTTTGTACAACCGACAAGACCATTGGGTTTAGGAAGGTGCAGGGGATGAAGAGTGGGTTGGTTCTTCTGAATCTCCATCGTACACCTATTTTGGTGATTTCAGAATCTGAAGCTCCTCCATTAGGTGCAAGACATGCTGAATCCCCTGCCGTGTGGAAGGCGGTGGAGGGAAGGTTGGCTTCATCATTTCTCCTTGTCATTCCTTCTACCCACAGTCCTGCTCTGGGCTCCCCGTGGAGTGGGAATGGAGCTAGTAAAGAATATCAAAACTGTTCTTTCATGAGTTCAATTGTCTGACTTTGCTGTCCTTGGGTGGGAAGGATATCCAAATGCTGACTCTACCTCCCTGTGCCCTTTAAACTCCCTAGAGACACTGTCTTTGTTTTTTACTTCTGTTGCTATGATAAAATGTCCCCCAAAAATAACTGAATAGAGAAAAGTTTAATTTGGCACACAGTTCCATGTTAGGTCCATCATTGTGGAAAAGTCAGGGGAGCAGGAACTAGTCAGAATCCACCCATAATTAAGACAGGGAGCAATAAATTCATGCATGAATGTGTGTACTCAGTTCCCTTTTCCATCTTCATTCATCCCAGAGCCCAGCCCATTACATGGTTTTGCTCACATCCAGGGTGGGTGTTCTTTCTCAGTTAACCCAATAAGAAAACCCCTCATAGGCATGGCCATGGGCCTTCCTAAGCTAGACATTCATCATTGAGACTCCTTCCCAAGTAATTCTACATTGTGTCAAGTTAACAAAACTAACCAGCACAGACATGTAGACTCATGTGCACACACACACATACACACACACACACACACACACACACACACGCATGCATATACACACATGCACATGCACACACCAGGAGTTAAGGGTGTAAGAATTTGTGTTCAACTGCAATTCCTTTATGTGATGCTGCTCCTTTCCATAACCACTACCCCACCCACTCTCAGCTCCTACGCATAGTGGTACCGAGTTCCTTTCTGCCCAGGTCTTCTCATCCTAAGAAGGATGTTGTCACTCTGGTGGGAAGCATTCGTTCTGAGAGTTCTACATAGTGACTTCCTTCCCTGTGTTTCCTTCTGTTTCTCTTGCCCCTTTGGCTGTAGCTGTCTCCCACGGGTTCTCCCAAATCTGAATGTGAAGTGTTTTTTCCCTCTGGGCACAGGCTAACCCTCTGGGTACACTGCTAGACACCTATTCTCATGTGGCTTGCTGTGACACAGATGATGCTCTCTTACCAAGAAAACAGAAGCACTACAGTCCTACAACATTCTTCCTGAAACCCTTGCTGTCCACCACTTCACTTTCAGTCTCCCTGGATCTAACAGATCTAACCCAGCTCTTGCCTCTTTCTCTCTAACACAGGAGGTCTACCCAGAAGCCCTGGCTAGTGTCATAACTCCTGTTGAAATATGGGGCATCTAATAGATGTTTGGCTTACAGGCTGAGCAGCCCCACCATCCTAATCTACGTGACAATGGTAACAGCTACATTTATATCATGCCTGCTAATACTTCAATCCCTCTCCCTAATATCTCCCGGCACCAAGACTCCTCAAATCCTGTATTCTCTATACCTAGTTGTGGCTGTCATCTTCATCTTACAGATGTGGAAAACAAGGCACAGAGGAGTCAGTTCTCTCCAGGAAATCAGATCCAGGTTCTTGGGGGGGGGGGGAATCCAGAGGGCCTGGCTTCAGCTAAGTGACCTCTGAGTTAGTTTGTCCCACTGAAATAGCCAACCATACACTGGAATTCTCCTTGAAACAGCCTGTTCCTCTTCCACCTGGAATACCTTGAAACAAACTGCTTGTCAGCAGTTGGCACGTGGAAAGTCACCACCAGTTTTCCATAAGTTTTAGAACGTATTTTGAGCCGCCTTGTGAAAAGTTTCTTTTTCCAGATCAGCAGCTTTTCTGGGTGATGAATGTGTCTAAACCCATATGGTCACCGGGGTGAGAACCCAGATTCCTGACTACACAGAAAGGGGCTCTCTGCTTCCGCAGTTTGGGGTTGGAGGGAAAAACTGTGCCCTTGGCCAAGGCAGCTGAGGATCTTCCCACACCACAGGGAGAAGACCCGTGGCTTTCTTTCCTACTTTTCATCTACTCCCTCCTGACCTTGAGAACTCCATGGTGTTATTACAATGTGAGCCAACTTATAGACATGGCAGAAGTCATCTAGACTTTGAGATAAGAAGGCAGATTTAGCAGATATATAAAGTAACTTTACATATCTCAAATTCTGCTTCAAATAACCAAAAGGCTGGAAAGATATGTACACAATATAAAACTATACATACTGGGTTGGGAGAGTAGGTTGTTACTATGTAGCCCAGGTTGGCCTCAGATTTGCACTGATCTTCTGTTTCCAACTTTCAAGTTGCTGCGGTTACAGGTATGAGGCACTGTAGCTAACTAAAACATTTGTTATTGTATATTCTAGCAAACCTACATGTAGTTATATGAAATGTAGTAAATATGCACTGGGCAGCAAGGAACAACTATGGCCAGCAAATTGGAAATGAAGCCAGAATTGTTGCTTCCCTGCAATGGAGAGGTTTCACTGAGTCCCTGAGCACAGATGGGAGTTCTGTGGTCTACTCAAGCAGAAACTGAATGTTTACAGGTTAAAAACAGGATTTACAATAATAAATTGTATGATTCTGAGTTCAGATCGCTGGTTGTCCCAGGAAACATGAATTTTTTTCTTTCCTTGCCTGTGACATAGGGAACCTGTTTTCAAACCTCTTTAGAACTGATTGTCTGTTTTGCAAGCAGGCCTGGGTCAGTCAGTAGATGCCCAGAGCCCTGAAACCTAGCATGTTGCTCTTTAGCACTCATCAACAGGAAAGGAAAACTCACAGGAGAGAGAAACAGAAACAACAGAGACTGTAATAGTACAGTAGAAAGGAGTTGAAGCTGGGAAGTCCTCTGTGAGTTCCAGGGCCCTGTAATGCACTAGGTTCTTATTGCCTAAGCAGGAAGCAGAGAGGCAGGCAGCCAGATCCAGACTCTGCACAAAGCCAAGGTTGGATGAACCCTTCTGCTCTGTGATCTGCAACTGAAAATGGCATCTTGGCAGTACACTTTCTGTTCCCAGGCCCCATGTAGAATATCACAGGATAAAAGCAGAACCTTAGCCCTGAGCCACATTCCTTAGGACCTACTTGTTGGATGCTTTGGGGCTTCAGAACAAGCCCCAAATACACCCCTCCAAATAGGATAACCCTCAGGATTCTCAGGAAAGATGAACTCTATAACATCCAACAAATGGTGCTACGTGTTGTAGATACTCCTGACTCTTGGCAGGAGTGCTTCGGATATGGAGTGTGAGGCTTTCTGGAGCCCATTGATCTGACCTATTAATCAACACTGTATGCCAGGCACTGTGTCAGGTTCTTTGTCATTTGTTGTCTAAAACCTTTCAGACAACCCCATCCTATAGCACATCCTTGACCTGAGCAGAGTGGCCTCCTATTTATGGAAAGCAAGACAAAGTCTCTACTCTTATTGATCTACCTAAAAAATCTGTCTAAGAAATTATTTTGCAGGGGGTGGGAGGGACCAGAAAGCTTTTCAATTTTGTGTACATTTGCAACTCTATACTTAACTACAAACATGGTATGAGAGAGTACAGTGAGAATAGCTCTGAACAACAGCCCTGAGACCTGGGTTCTGGTCTGGCTTTGCAAACCTGACCATGGTTGTGGTCAGCACACAGTGATGGGCAGTAAGAGACAATGTCTAATTCTCATTGTTAATAGGCACATCTGACCAGGTACTCAACATCCCATACATTGTGGACATTACCACCAAGTCCAGATACAAATGGGACCCTGCTCTTTTGCATGGTTAAGCAGTGCATGCCCAGCCTGGTGACAGAGAGCATCCAATGTCACCAGAGACAAATGTCAAGCATTCAGAAGGTAGAAAGTAATACAGTTTCTATTTTGTTGCCATGTCAATACTTCATACACTATTTGCTGTACTATGGAGTGTATTTGAGACCTCTGATTTGTATTAAGATTGGTAGAAAAGTAAGTGTTGGTTCTAATCATCACATACACAATGAAATATGATAGTCTTACTTCTCAGAATTTATTATGGAATGTGATTCAAAAGATGCAGGCCAAATAACTCAAAGATGATGTCTTTGTTTCAAAGCCCTCTTTACAGATACTGAGCCCACACTTGACTTAGACGCTAATCCCCATGTTTCTCTCTCTGGGATGGGAAGAAAAATCTGATGCGGTGTTTTCTTGTGTTAACCCCTCCTGTGCCTCCATCCAAGATCCTGCTCATCCTGTGATCCAATGGAGGCATCCTTGCAGCTCCTTGTGCTATGGTGCTCAGCAGGCCTCCAGTGTCCCTGACAACGTGAAATTAACCACCATCTCCTAGCAACCTCCTCAAATGCTGTCCTAAAGATACTTCCCAGCTAGCAGGAGAGATGCTAAAGACAAAGGTGAGAGATTACAGTTGGAGGGAGAAATAAAGACATGCTTAGGAGGCAGGCCAAATTGAAGAATGGAAGACAGATTTCAAAACCCTCCTTCAAAGTACGATGGCAGTGGGGAGACACTGATGCACGAGCGTACTGTGAGACACATCCTTCTATGAAACTTGGCTGTAATGACAAGAGGGGAGGAAGAGAGCATCAGGTTGGACTCCCAGCTCTTTCTTTTATCCGGGAGACTGTATGATGTGTAGGCTCCTTGCAAAGCACTGTGGTGGAAGAGATGTAAATATGTACACACATGAGCATGAATTCACCTACCACAAACATTCAGACAATGGTTAATGCTTACGCTTATCATGGAAAGAATTACCAGCTGGATGTTTCCTAGGGCTTTTCAACCTTTACATGTTTAAGAACTTATTAGCCTCTATTTGACTCCTGACATTCTGCTGTCAGTGCCTGTTCAGCTCAGGATATCACACCTTGGCTATAAAATGCAGCAGTCTTTTGATCTTTTGACATCGTCCATGAATGGCTAACTGACCTCATCACTATCCAGACTCCTTCTATGGGGAGGTGTAGGGGCATGAGTAGCCTGGACTCTCATCTTCACTTACCTGACCCTATCTGTAGTCTGGCCTTTCCCTCTCCTGGTCATTGTCTATAGGAGTCCTTCTAGAGAATAGTAAATGTATGTTCAAATGCCTTTATTCTTGCTGGAGTTCTTTGCCCCATGCCATCCTTCTCCAGAATCCTTCACCAGGTAACGTTCCCAACTGTAAGATGCTTCCTGCATAGAACACTCCCAAGCCCCACCCCTGCTGGTCCTCCCATAGGTAGCTTCAGAAACTCCATTCTGCACAGACACACTGTAAGCACTCACTCCTTTAAACTGAATCCTCTGCCTTCGCCAGGGTGTAGACTGCTCACCTGAAAGAAGGTGGGAAGCTGGACTTGTGGTTAAGTGATAGAATGTTTTCTTGGCACACACAAGGCTGCCACAAAAAGAAACAAGAGAGGGAAAAAGAAGAAAGGAGAGAATAGAAGAGGAGGGAAGGCGAGGGCAGGGGAGGTAGGGAAAAACAGATTAGATATGTTCCTATATCTACTACCTTGCAGAACCATGGACCCACACTGGCTACTTAAAAAACTTCAATTCAGTCATATTTTCTCTGGCTCCAGAAATAGCACTGATCTAAAGCAGAACACAACCCCGATCCAGACATCTAAATCTGTTTGATGAAGACAAAACCAAGGTGGGCAGAGATGGAAGCCCCATGCCCTAGATACATGCTAGGGCTTTGGACTCCAATTGTATGTGGCTGACACTGAACTGGACCAGTTGAGCTTATGCTGACACACTGCCTTTGAGGCTAAGCCATTTTGACAGGCATCTCTTTCCAACTGAAAACCATATATGGCAGATGCTGCATTAAGGTAATTATTTTATACAAATGTAATTGATTTCTCTGTCTACTTTCTTTCCAGCAAATGGTTGTACACGAAGCAAAGCAGAATGCTTTGGCTTGACAAGATGCCCTTTTCTGGGATGGCAAAAGAAATTCTCTAGAGATCTTGCCAGAAATCTCCAGATATTACCATATGATGTTGGTCACTTTCATTGGCTCCTACAGACATCTCAAGCAAATCCTCCTTGCTCTTGGCCTTATTCCTTCCATCTGCAAAGTGAAGATGGTTGGGTTGTCTCTAAGGTATCTTTCTAACCCTTAAATTCTAAAGTTTCAGGATTCTTTGTCCTGTTTTCTATCTGATCTCTTGAAAAGTCAGTGGGTGGTACTGAAAA
The DNA here is from genome assembly GCF_943737965.1 of Phodopus roborovskii. NCBI lineage: Eukaryota > Metazoa > Chordata > Mammalia > Rodentia > Cricetidae > Phodopus > Phodopus roborovskii. The sequence goes on along the minus strand of NW_026125295.1, from coordinate 17,822,700 downwards.
ACTGGCAATATAAATTAATTTGGGGATTATTCTTTGTATGAAACTAATCCTTTTTTGCCTTATAGGATTTACCTCTATATCAACCCCCTGGATTCTTTGAAATAGATTTCATTACAGTACTTGACTTGCATACCTGACCTTTGTTACACAAAGCAACACTTATTGTCACAACACACAGGTCACATGACTGGTGGTACCTAATACAAAATAAAAATGCCAAGCCCTGGTTTGAAAATTAACAAGAATTTCAAGTAGTGCTTGCAGAGCATTAACTGAGACAGAGCCTTGTATGAGAACAGGCTCTGACCAGCCCTGTTCATCTAGGCTAGTCTGCATATACTTCAGTTAGACTACCAAATGTGCCTATTAGAAATGAATGTGTATGATCATGTCCCCCAAATGCTGTGCTCTAAATAAACCTGATGATGAGGAATAGAAATGCATGGGTGGGGAGGGGAGCAAGACACCAAAGATGGGCCATGATCTAAGTTCCTATATGAACATTCAATGGAGAGCTCTTCCTGAACTCAGCCTTGGGTGCCATGTGTAGCTGGGCTCACTGACATGACTATGGCTGATTCCCTGGACTCCCTGACCACACAGGTTTTCCTCTCAGTAAAAAGAGGGCCCTTGATTTTTGACATCAGAAACATATGACTCTTGGCTAACTTTCTGACCTCAAGGTTCATCTCCCTGGCAATGTATTTCTTACATGTACAGAAAAGCGCTCATGTTATGTGTGCAGGGCTCAGTGTGTTCTTAGACACAGAATGCCACAGATCCAGAATCAAACTCCAGGAGACCCACATCTCAAAATCCCATCACATATACCTCCAGGCCACAGCTCTGAAGCTCCTGTAGGGTGACCACTAAGCAAACTTTTAATAATCTATATTAACTTGTTCATCTTTGAACTTTAAATATATCAGACCATGCAATGTGTGTGCATCTGACTTCTTGGGCTCTGTAAAAGCCTTTAAAATTCACACGCATTCACTGTGGCTCAGAGTTCTGTTGTTTCCTGTAGCACAGCTGAAGGGCCTTTCTACAGTGATGGATATACTGATAGGTGTCCCTTGGGGCTGCTCATGCAATTTTGTGACTTACTAAATGTTTCTACCATTTCTGATTCTCAAGAATTTTACTGTGATTGAAAATCAGTTTACTTTCTTTGAATTTATGAACTATGGGCTAGAAACATCCTCATTCGGGGTTTTCATGAACCTAAGACTCTCTCTCTTTATACCCAAAAGTGAACAATGGGCTGAGGATAACATTCTCATTCCTTCTTCTCAGCTTCAGAGTGACATGTCAGTCACAAGTACCACTTACTAGGCAGTAGAAAAAGCCTGCATGAGTCATTATGACCAAAGCAAAAAGGCTTCTGGGTTTGTAAGGAGAAAATCCTTCCTTCCAGAGCACACAACCTCTGCAACATGCCTAGAGCTTACATTATGGTTGCCCTAGGCAACTGTATCCATCCATTCCCCTTCCTAGGATTGGTACTTGTCACCAGCCCTGTTCTGGCCAAGATAATAGCATACATTCATCTGGGAAGCTCTTGAAAAAAAATTTCACTCCAGTAATAAAAATAAATAAATAAATCTACTTAGTGGATCACTAATACCTTTGTAACTAGAACTGTCAATATTACCTTATAAGAATGTAATTCAGAGAGTTACTGCCTGGGAAAACCCTTTGAGACTTGCCAAGGCCACTAACCAATCCCAAGCAAGGGCAGACTGAGGCCCAAGACTGCCCAAATCACATCCTTGCCTTTGGTGTTATATCAGGTTTATTCCTGCTGCAGCTGGAAGGAAAAAAAATCCTCACCTTTTCTTTCTTTTTTACAACTCAAGATTCATCTCAAATGCCCATATTTCTCTGAGAACATTTGAAATACTTGTGGCTGTTAAAGCCACATTTCTTAGAACCTAAACACATTTTTCTACTAATTAGATTATTTGAGGTATGCTAATCATTATTCTAAAACCATTTTTTCCCCTGATTTTCAAAGATCTCTTTGTAGTTTTTCATGATGTGTTTGTGGGAGGTATGTACACGTGAATGCAGGTGCCCACAGAGGTCAAAAGAAGGCACTGGATTTCCCAAGAGCTGGATTTATTAGTGTCTGTGAGCCGTCCAACGTGGAAGCAGTTGAACTAAAGTTCTCTGTAAGAGCAGCATGTACCTCTGACCACTGAGCTGTCCCTCCAGTCCCTCAGCCAATTTTTAATTTCTTCTAGGGAAGAAATGATTGTTTGTATGGTCTTAAGATAGAGCTACAATCCTTGACCAGTTTTTAGACTTTCATATATGAAGGCCTAAAGGTAGACTTGCTTATTTATCACTGTTATTGTTCCATTCTGCATGTTTCTTCATAGCTTAAAAATAACTCTTACTAGAAAATGTATTAGACAGAATTAATCTTCTCATTTGTTGTGGTACATAAGAAATAAGGCAAAGGTTTAATTAGTTCTGGGAAGTTCTGCTCTTTGGATATATAACACACTGTGTTTGTGTGTGTGTGTGTGTGTGTGCGTGTATGTGTGTATACGTCTACAAACACATGCAAATATACAGAATTACCAAACCATTAAAAAGCATTTTTACTCAGCTAAATGAAACTATAAAATATTAACAGTGACTATATCTGAGTGGTAGAAACTCATTTATATTTTATTCCTTCTTGTATGTCTCAACTTTCTACCATGCTGGGTTGAGTTTTATAACCAGATATCAAAATAAAGTCTTAATTTAAAAATCTTCTTAATTCCTAAAAGAAATGCTGAAAGTCCATAGAGACTTACTCAAATTGTTACCATAGCCAAAAACTGTCTCATAAGTAAGCCTGTTTCCCATGGCAATTGCCCCTTTCTTCCCTAACTGCAACTCAAAATTTATTTCAAATACCAACTATTTTCTGAGGACCCTTAAAATACTGTATAGAGAACGCCTGTAAGAAAAACTCCCTGTAGACAGTGCTAGGTTGAAAAGCTGTCCCTGAATGGATGTCTTATGGGCCAAACATTACATTTTTAGCAACTCTGGAAATGCAATTTCCAAAAATACTTTATGTATAAGTTTACATATAGGTGTATATACGACCATTTAAAACTCATAATATATTAGCTTTCTGAGATGGACTACTTGGTTTTGATTGGGCAACTTTCCCTAGTTGAGATCTGTAATGTCATTTCTGAGGAGTCTTTTACCGGTTGTGGGATGCACATGAGGAGGGCACATCAAGCTTATGTGGGTAAGGACTCTGTAATCACAGACTCCAGAATCAGAAAAGCCTTAAAAATTCATTTTCAATGTTTTCTTTTTAAAAAGACATTTCCTGATTGAGACTGATGCTCAGCCCAATGACTGGGGATGAGAATCAGATTCCACTTCTTGTTTGATGAACTAGCAGAGAATATCCAGCCAGGTTTAAATTTCTACAGTCACAGGAGCCTCTATGGAGGGTGTTATGGTCTTCATAATGTTGCTACAACCATCTGTCACAGAGAAGGTACATCTTGCCCTGTTGGATGGATGCCTCTGAGTGTTTCAAGTGTCAAACAGCCTTGAATTGGACTGAAGGGTGTTGGAGTCAAGCGTGTCTAGGTTCAAATCGCAGTTCTCCCACTGGCCCATTAAGTTGCTTTAAGTATTTTTTTGGGGGGGTCACCCCCACCTGGGAGAATCCAACATTTCCTTAAGCTCCATAAAAACATGCACATGAGAGATAGCAGCCAGTTTTTGCAGAATTTAAAGGAACTGTAGTGATGCCATGAGCCTAACTTCCCCAAGAGAGGTTATGAACATCTCTGGGAAGTTTAGCCTAAGTTTATTGGCTAGTCTTACAACTATATATGTTCATCTCTGTTTTGACATTTCCCCATCTTGTATTTCATTACAGCCCAAATTCCATCAGAAACAGTTGAATAACCAGCAGGTGAGATGATGAACTGTTAGCCATCAACAGTTGATTATACCTAATGCCTGTCAACAATAGTAAGGTTTCCAGAAAATTCTAGATTTATTGCCATCTCTTCACATTCAGTGGATAGATGGACATGGTTTTATAGATCCAAAACATCTATCTTATTTTATTCATTCTTCTCCCATATAATACATGCCAGCCACAGTCTTCCCTTCTCCTCCTCCCCTCCTCCACACACCCCACCTCCACTCTCCCCTAGATCTACTGCTACTCCTCTGTTTCTCTTCAGAAAGAACAATCCACCCAGTGACATCAACCACACTTGGCATAACAAGATGTAATAAGACTGGGATTATACCTTCATATCAAGGCTGGACAATACAACCTAGCAGGAGGAAATAGATCCCACAAGCAGGCAAAAAAAAAATCAGAGACCCCCACTGTTAGGAGTTCAACAAAAACCCCAGGCTAAAGAACCACATGTTTGCAGAGGGCCAGGCCTGGTGCAGACCCATGAAGTCTCTATGGTTGATGTTTCAGTCTCCATGAGCCCCTATAAACCCTGCTTGGTGAACCATGTTCTCCGGGTGTTCTCAAACTCTCTAGTTTCTACAATCCTTCTCCCCCCTCTTCTTCAGAGTTCCCTGGGCTCTTGCTAGTGTTAAAGTCAATGAAATGATTCCTAATAATATTCTGTTATACTCATAGGATCAGTGCCTAGCCCAATTGTCATCATAGGAGCTTCTTCCCGCAGCCAACGGGAACAGATACGAGGTAGAACATTTAAGGAGGAAATATAGATGATAACAAATTAGCCCTCTTTAACATGTGAGGAAGTGCAGGACAGCAGGACCAATATTGTGAGGGGTATTTCCACCTCAGTGCAAGAAAAAAAGGTTACACTAATAAGCATCTATGGTGGTTTGAATGAGAAGTGTAACCCACAGGCTCCGTGCCCTGTCTTTAGTTGATCGCTCTGAGGACGTTTAGGAGGTGTAGCCTGGCTGGAGGAAGTACACCACTGGGGCAGGCTTTCAGGTGGTATCTTCTGGCCCTATTTCTGATTTGCTCTCTTTGCTCTGTGTTTGAGAACGTGGCCTCTCAGCTTCCCACATCTGCTACCATGCCTGTGGATTGACTATGCTCCTGCCATGCCTAGACCCTGCCCTCTAGAACAGTAAGCTAAATAAACTCTTCATTCTGTAATCAGTTAATGGTAACGGTGTTGTATCACGTCAACAGCAAAGTGACTAGTAAAGCCCTCGAGATACTGGACAAGGAGGATGAACTGGTTCCCTTTAGCATTTGATCCAATGCTCCCATGATGATCCTAGAATACAATCTTCCTCACTTTTTCTCTGCTCTTTGTATTTGGTAAAGACATATTTCAAGGAACACTCTCCTCTGTGGTTTCAGCACGTCTACCAGGAGCTCCTGGAACTGATATTTTCTAGGTTTAAAACTGCAGGAGACCCCCTGCTGTTTCTCAGAATTCCAGAAGTCAAAATCATCTCAAGAGGATGTTTGGGGCTACATACACACCAACAGACCTTAACTTTTATATAGAAAGGTCCAGAGGTAGGAGACCTAAGAAAAATGATAAATATGAAGAAAGTTGGAAGAATTGTATCATCCAATATCAAGAATTACTAGCTGGGTGGTGGGGGCACATGCTTTTAATTCCAGCACTTGGGAGGCAGAAGCAGGTGGATCTCTGTGAGTTAAAGGACAGCCTGGTCTACAAAGCTACACAGAGAAACCATGTCTTCAAAGAAAAAAAAAAGAATTACTAGAAAGTTGCAATAATCAACACAGTGTATTTTGACAAAAAAGGATGGGGACACAGATCAACAGAATGGATCTCTGAAGGAGTTCAGAAATAGTCAAATAGGCCTATTTGATTCTTGACAAAATAATGCCAGAAAACTCGCCCATCTCAAAAGAGATTGGAATCCAAAATATACAAAGGACCCTCAAAACTTAACAATTAGGAGGCAAATCAATTTTTTCAACAGAGTTTAGACATTTCTTTAAAGAGAAAATAAATTGGCAAATAGGTTCGTGGGAAGAGGTTTAACATCATTAGGGAGATACAAATTAAAACAAATATTCTATTACTGGACTAAAATAACCACTCCTGCTCCTAAATGTGGCACCATTAGGACACCCCAGAGTGTGGATGAGGGACTTAATAGCAGCGTTACATTTAGAATCTAGCATGCTGTAGGATTTGCAGGAACATCCGTACTTCCTGCCAAAGCTTCTCTGACAGTCTGTCTCAGCTTCTCCTTCGTCATGTCAAAATAATGACAGCATCAGTCTTGCTGAGTTATTGAGAGAAATGAATAAAAGTGTAGACAAATATTCTGGTCAACAATAATATTGCACAACTGATTTGACTGCCTTGTGTTAAGTAACCTCTGAGATGTCTGAAATCTTGCCTGTCTTCCTTTTCTCAAAGTGTGAGCACTTCCTAACTTTGGAATAACCCAAAGCTGAGCATAAAGAGATGGATGGTTTTAAAGAGAGATGAGAAGGGTTACATCATGTCATGAGGGATGCTCCTGAGGTGTGGCAGCCTCCAACAAACAGAAAAGTCTGTTTGTGAGATATATTTTATTCCTGCAACCTAATGTTAGTACCCTCAGGAATGTTAAAGATAAATAGATATATTCTCTCTGCCTCCCCGTATATGTATATCCCCAACATCCCATGACTGTGCCTTCTCCATGGCCATAATAAATAGCTAACGAGACAGACTACAGTGGAATAGTCATTTATAAACATGTTAGCTTTGGGGTTTCTTGTTTATTTGTTTTCTGTAGTCTTGCTTGTTTTTACCACTGTGATACATACCTGTAAGAATCCATTTAAAAGGAAGAAAAAATGCATTTAGGTCATAGTTTCAAATAAGGTCACTTGAACTATTCCTTTAAGCTGGAGGTAAGACAGAATATCAAGTATTAGTGTGCCTTGTGGTGGCTACAAATCAGAGGAGGGGCAGATGGGGTCAAAGATAAGACTTGCCCTTGAAAGCCACAACCAGGAGACCACTTCCCCCAACAAGGCTCTATTTAGTTCCACAATTCTACTGCCTCCAAACAGTCAACAAAAGGTTTAAATCTGTCAATGGATTAAGCCATTCCTTAGGTTAGAGCCCTTGTAATCTGCTTCTGCAATGTTTCCCAATCCAATCATATTGATAACCAAGACTTGCTCATTTGTTCAGATACCACTGGCCTACCATTTGCTAGGCCTCAAATGCAATCCCAGGGATACAAACACAGATCAGTCTCCATCCTGACTATACTCTGAGAGCAGGATTGTGTGCTGTAATATGCCTGTCATTCATAGAGTCTTAATAAATCACGTGTAAACAAAATGCAACATGAGGAAAAGAAGAAAATTGAGATGCTAGGAAGGGTAAGTGAGAGACTGGATCGCTTGGCCTTCTAAAAGAGGTATCAGGGGCACTGCTAAGAGTGAAGGGGGCCAGAGTGGTGTTTCCTAGTAAGGAAAGCTGATCAGAGGTAAAGAGATGACACACAGCAGCACCAGGGATGGCCTGGGCAATGCTAGATAACATGACTTGGAATCAATGTAGCAAGGCTTTTCACTGTCCTTCAGGAACTCTTTGCTGTCCCAGAGAGCAAGAAGTAAAAGCTGATGGGAGTTGCCGAGGGCTGGAGCTGGCACACATACAACAAGACAAGGTGGTACCAAACTCTCTAACCATCCAACACTCCTGTATCTTATTTATGAGGTTCACAGTTGGATGCCTAATGCAGCTTGCTTGTTTAAAAAGGATGTTCTCCAAAGTCCTGCTAAGGAGTGCCCAGTGAAGCCATCAGTCTCAGGAGTATGCACCAACACTCTCGCCTCACTGAAGGCACAAACCACAGAGTTTCTTCTTGGAGATGAAGGGCTAAATGTTTCCCTTCAAGCTCTTTGATTTTCTGGGGACTCATGGGAGGCCTTGGAAGAGAGCTAGGCAATGAGTCAGCTAGAGGGAGGATCAAGGGTGGCATTGGTTATTGATGCCCTACAAAGCCCGTGAGATGTGTTATCATCTCCCACTTCCTACAGTTTCAAGACAGCACTCCTAAAATCTTTGCATCAGCAGAATTACCTTGGGTGCTAAGTTTACTCAGCCCTCCAGTCCCAGCCCAGGGTTATGGTTTATTAGGTCCTGACTGGGTCTTTCTCTCTTTCAAATTCATATGTATATATGTATGTATACACACACATTACTATATACAACCTGCTCAATCTATATGATGTTACTTGTATGTATATTTTCAGGGTTGACCATCTGGTATTGGATAACCAATCAGTGTTCTCTTCTTGGGAAAAGACTATTTCTCCTACTCTCAAAACATTTATTGAGCAACTACTATCTGTACTTACTCTAACCCAGGGTAGATACTCCTACCCACTAGGGACACTAATGAGTAACAAGCAATGTGCTAACACAATCCAGGTCCTGATGGAAGTTACTAATTACAGAGTCCAATTAATACAACCACTTCAGGAGCAAACCACGACAAACTGCAGTGTACTCTAGGAAATAAAATCACACAGGGTTGTTAGATGGCCTGTGTGGTGGTTTGAAAGAAAATGGCCCCCAAAGCGAGTGGCACTATTAGGAGGTGTGGTCTTGCTGGAGGAAGTGTGTCACCGTGGAGGTGGGCTTTGGGGTCTCATGTATGCTCAAGCCACACCCAGTGAGACAAACCACTTCCTATGAGTCAAGATGTAGAACACTCAGCTCCTTCTCCAGCACTATGTCTTCCTGCACACCACCATGTGCAACCATGGTGATAATGGACTGAACCTCTGAACTGTAAGCCACCTCAGTTAAATGTTTTCCTTCATAAGAGTTGCCATGGCCATGGTGTCTCTTTCAACAATAGAAATGGAAAGCCCAGAAAGTGAAGGCGGGACATGGTGAAATGGAAAGCTGAAGTCACCCCTGAGGTACAAGGACTTCATAGGATGAAAAGCACGGATTTCTGTGGTTCACATACCTCTTCTTCTCTCTGAACCCCACTGTGTCCATCATGGTAGGAAGCCAGCAGTGAGCTTTGTCAGCAGTGAGTGGTGGGTGGATCCAGTGACTGACACTCTTTGGGCTTTAAAGCCCTCCTCTTCAAATTCTATAATTGTTTCTATAATTTCCCCCAGGATCGGGCTCCTACAGCCTAGTGGGGGTTGGAATCAACCTGCTAGAATCTTCTGGAATAATTTAAAAATAATTCTCTCGTTTCCAGACTTTTGGATTTAACTGGTTGAAGATGCAACCTAGGTAAATCTCCCCCGTATTTCCAATGTACAGCCAAAGCTAAGAATCACTAGCTGGAGGGATCTGGGGTGGCTCCTCTGGTTGGCTTTAGTAGTCATGTTCTGTGGCAATGACTACCAGAGATCTCAAAGTCATGAGTCTCCACTATTGGCTTTTAAATCAAAGCGATCCAAACTCCAGCTAAAAATGAATTCTATCTTCAGCAGGCCTCCCAGAAGGCATCCATGTTTCAATCTGAGCACAGTTCACCTTGCTGGGTAAATATAGAATATTATGAATGTTATAGTATGAATTATGAATATAGGATATAGGGGAATTTTATTCAAATGAAGCTCTCACTGCAGTGCTCCATAGAGGTTGACTAAGATCAAAGTTTCTTTCCGGAGTCTGTAGGTCCTGCTGATAGCACCTGTGACCATTTTGTTTACAACTTAGGAGCAATGCAAAACCAGCATCAGGAGAATGAGCCGAAGACACTCCTCACTCTGACAGTTTGCCTGCTTTGCTTTCCAGAGTTAATGGAAGCTAGAAGCTAAAACCTCTGCTTTTAACGCTTTTTAAAAAAAATAAATAAATACTCTCCATTCTGTAAATGCGTCCCATCTTGACATGGGCTCAGGTAGAAGTCTACAGTTCCAGCTCATCTGTCACTGGTTAGATTAGGAGTTGGACACAGGACTAACACCTGGCTTGTGATAGCTAGCAGCATTTTGCCTTGATCATAGTGACTGTCCACCTCCCTCCCTTGGTTACTATCTGATAATGCTACTGACACCTGAGGTTTTACTGGCCAGAGCCAGCACTCCATGTAGGCAGAAGACAAATCACCAGAATGCTATTATTTGGTATAAGTTGCAATTTTTGACCACCTTTTCCAAAGGTAATTCACATCTTTATCCCCTAATAAAACATATGCCTGCCTCAAGTCTTTCCACCACTTCAGCTGAGAAGGCTGTGGTATGTGAGTGGATCCAGAAAACCCTGGATCCTTGGGTCAGATTTATACTTTGCCACCATTAAGTCTCCAAGTGAATCAATTCTCAGAGCTGCTTGTCAGTAAAAGAGAACTCACACCCATCTACCCAAGCATTGCTGAGTTCCCCACACAGGTGCATCAGAATGGCCTGGAGAGAGATGGTGCTGTGTCTCTCCCTCATACAGAGTCTGACCACAGCTCTGGGGTGGGAACTGAGCATCTATAGTCCCCACAGGTTCCCAGTGATGCCTCTCAGAGAGGGGCTTAAACAGTAATAGGCATTCTTTGCCTTATCTGAAAGAGAATTCAGCCTTCAGAAGATTAGAACAGGGGTTGTATAATCCATGCAATTGTTTCCCTTATTTTAAACCCAGAAGTTCCTCGATCGATTGTCACATCTGCAAGGATCTTTATATCAACAGACATCAAAGTTATCAAGTTGGCTCAAGGTCTTATCATTGAAGAAACTGAGAGTAGATGAGGATTTCTGATGTGTAGGTGCAGATGTTCCAATGTCATTTCAGGATGTAAGTTCTCTTGTTTTACCCTCACTATGTACCCAGTATACACATTTCATTGTACTGGCACAGGGCAAAGTGGCAGAGTTCCTTCCCATCATCCTCCAGGCCTTTGTGTAATTCCACATCTCTTCTTTGCCTGCACATGTCACACCCACTGCCTGGAATATTCCTTCTTCTCTTGTTCTCTAGTCAACTCCATTTTTCCCTCAGACTCTAGCTCAGTTGTTACAACAGCAGAGATCAGGAAGCCCTGATCCCCTCTCATAGCCTATGATAGCCTCTCTTAGCACTATTTAACCCCCTCCACCTTGAGATACTTAAGAGTTTGAGTTTGTATCACATTTAAAACTTAATGCTTTCAGACCACTTGAGATAACCCATATTGTGGGAAATCAGGTCTATCTTTTTCCAAACATTTCATACTCCGGCCTTGGTAGCATGATAGACAGTAAGTGCTCAATAAATTAGGACATCTTGCAGTAGCTTCAGAGGAAGCTGCAGACCCAAGCTGGAGACAAGATGTGACTCCAAGTAGGTCCGTGGGTGTGAGGAAAGTTCCACATCTCCCAGAAGCTCCAGCAGTTTCAGCCTACCCCTGGGAAGACTAGTCCTGAACAGCTCTCAAATCTCATGAGCAAAGTGCAGTGGATGGTGGTTAACACAGAAACTCAGAACTGGTCCAAGTGCTGAGAAGAGGTGTGCTCAGCCACAAATGGGATATCTATATCACGCTCCTCCATAAAGTTCAAGGACCATCACAGGAGAGGGGGTCAGGGAGAGCCAGAGGTCAGGGAGACCCAGAGTGGATAGTGTCTTCTAGATATGGCAGGACTCCGTGGTCATGAACTAAGGGCAGCTGTGGTCTCCTCAGAAGACTTGCACAAGGTCGAACCATTCAGCATGTTAACATGTGGGGGAGGCTCACAAGCCCTCCACTCCTAGCTGAGGCAGCACTGACAGTTAATGGCTTCCAGGAGGAAAAGAGTCCATTATTTTAGGGCTGTGCCCCCTGGTAGGTTGACCACCCTCCAGTGGATGAAACAACAGCCAGTGTATGACTGCACAAATCAGAATTAATGGGGTTATTGGATCTTTTAAAGAGATGTGAATTTGGAAGTGTAGGGGGCAACTTGCAGAGGGCCGTGGTTCTATACAGCAGTGACAACTACTGTTGAACAAGTTGACCCACTAGACATTGTTGGGAATCCTACTAAGCAAAGCTGGATCACCAGGCATTCTTGGGGACCCCCACTTGGCAAAGCTGTGGGGTTATTGACTGGATGACTAGTTGTCCCTGTAACTTTCTTAGGTATCACTGTTATGCCTCCCTAATAAGAACAGCTGTGGGGTTCTTTCCACAGCCTTTGGTGGTGTTTTCATACTTGTGGGGCACAAATATAACTGTGAAGAGTCAAAAAGATGATGCTTAGTCTGCACAATTTTAATGACTAGAAATAACACTAGGACATTTACTGACATAGGATTCTCAGTCACAAAGACAGCCTTTTTATTTTTATTTTATTATTATTATTACTGTTATTGTTATTGTTATTTTTGGTTTTTTGAGACAGGGTTTCTCTGTATTATTTTGGATCTGTCCTGAAACTAGATCAGTAGACCAGGCTGGCCTCAAACCCACGGAGATCTACCTGCCTCTGCCTGCTGAGTGCTGGGATTAAAGGCATGGGCCACCACAGCCTTTTACACAGACAAACTAACTTTAGACTTCAGAACAAATTCAAAGCAGGCTGGTTTGCCCTCGCAGACAATGTCTGGTTGCCCCTAGAGACAAATTCAGGAGGTCATTTTTCTAGGTGTTGTTTTGCTGATTCAAGGCCAAAGCTTAAAGCAACTTTAGTTTGTACATACTCTTCAACCTCAAGGTTCAGCTAATTAATTGGTATTGTTAAGCCTTGATTTCCAACGCCATCTTCTTCTGGGAACCCTCCCCAACTTAGAGCGATGTACAAGGCCATGGTTGCTCACTGGCTGGCCTAAGAGAAACTACATGACTATCTTGGGTTTTGAGAAAAACGTAACTTAATTGTCCAGAGTCTGACTGAGAGCAGCGGAACAGCGAGGAAGGCAGTGAGGCAGAGATGGCGAGGGCAGAGGGTGGCGGACAGCTGCCGCGATGCGGAGGAAAAAAAGATAGCAGCAAAGGCAGGGCAGAGAGAGAGGAGATGGCAAAGGGAAGGGCGGGAACCGAGAGAAAGGCCGCTAAATAGAACATCGGGAGGAGAGACAGATTATCAGAGGGGATTTTCCCAGAGAAAGTTGCCATCGGAAAGCGGCTGTGTTTCCTTATTTTTTCCCCTCGGGTAGAAAAGTCTAGCCTTCACGGTATTGGAGGTTTGTTATTTTGGTTTTTTGTTTGTTTTCTTTCTTTCTTTCTTTTTTTTTTTTTTTTTTTTTTTTTTTTTTTTTTTTACATACCGGTGCTGACTAGGGGCTGCCCTAGTAAATCTGAAAGGAGTTAAGGCAGGGAGTTGGAGGTGAATAGGGTCAAAGTAATTGAATGAAAATTTCAAACAATATTTTAAAAGGCAATAATATTTTTAATTGGGACTTTCATTGAGATTTTCCTTTTTTGTTTTTTGGTTTGGGGGTTTTGTTTGTTTGTTTGTTTTTTGAGACAGGATTTCTCTGTGTTCCTTTGGAACCTGTCCTTGCTCTATAGACCAGGCTGGCCTCAAACTCACACAGCTCTACCTGCCTCAGTCTCCTGAGTGCTGGGATTAATGGTGTGTATCACCATCACCTGGCTGTGATTTTCCTATTGGTTATGAATTGATTCCCCCTGAAGGAGGCAGAAATACTTGCCTTTTCTTGTCTCTATTTGACTAGTGAAATCAGAACCACCCGTGTATTGGGAACCTGTACAATTGATGAGTGTGGGACTGGAAAGTCAATCCCTCATGGCTGAGTCACAGTGCCCCCCCCCCCCATCTCTATGAGACTAAAAAAATCCTTCTGGTGAAAGATCACAGTGAAAGCTCAAATAGGTCTGGGGAGATGGGTCAGTGGGTAAAATACTTGCTATCCAAGCATGAGGACTGAGTTTGGGTCCCCAGCATCCATATAAAAGCTGGTAATGGCAGCATACAACTTAACAGCAGTGCTTAGGCAGGGGTGAGAACAGGTAGATCCCTGGGGGGGGGGTGAAGACCAGTCAATCTAGGGAGCTTCCAGGTCAGTGAGAGAACCTACTTCAAAAATAAGATAGAGAAGTGACTGAGGAACATACTCAACATCCAACCCTGACTATTAAATACACAAATAGAGGTGGCATGGAGAAGGGAAGGAAGGGGAGAGAGAGAGAGAGGGAGAGGGAGAGGGAGAGAGGGGAGAGAGGGAGAGAGAGAGAAAGAGAGAGAGGTGTCAAGTTTGCTAGGAAGAAAAAAACAGAGAAAGACGCAAGCTGCAGTTCTTAAACAGTTGTGCTCAGGTATCTGGGCTGGGAAATGTCAGATCCGATAGTCCCCAAGACCTTGAAAAGGACAACGAGACTCTGAACTCCACAATTACATAACCAATGCAAAGCTGCTGCCTTCTTTGTTCAGTCTCTCTCTCCTAGAGATAAGCAGGCATCAAAGCTGACTGATGATATTGCTATGGTTTAAAGCTGGAAGTTTAAGAAGTGGGAGCCTGTTTGACTTCACATAATAAAACATTAATTGAACTTCACAGTTGAGAAAAGTAAGGATATGCTTCCTTGCATAATGAGAACTGTCTCATGTCTTCAGTAAATCTTTGATATCAAGACTCAGCACAGGCTTCCATAGGGATAGTGGTGGAACAGGGTAAAACTGCTATTTAGGGAAGCAGCAGATTGGGGTATTTTTCCCCTACCAGCTTCTCTTTGAAAGCATCAACTCCAGACTTAATCCTGCAGGCTGCTCTGTACTTAGGGTGTATGATTGGATGGGAGAGACAGTGTGCCCTAGTTTTGGCTGAAGCATAGTGTCTCAAACTCTGTCTCTGCAATTTATACTCACCTACAAGGAAAATGACATACACTTATGCTTAATTACATCTGTGTTTTGCCAAGAACCTAGAGTCTGAGTTTATCAGTTCTAAACTGAGTGAACAGTTCTAAACACATACCACCTCAAAAAATCGTTTCTTACTCAATTCCTAGTAAGTCCCTACATCTCTATGTCCTTGTGGATTGGTGGGGTGAGGGCGAAGTCATGGAAACAAGCCTCACTTTGGATACATGAATGCAGAGGGAAGTTGGGATGATCCAAATAGATGTTCCAACTGGCTAGACAATATTCAAGGACCAGGGTGGGTGTGGTAGTACAAACCTGTAATCCCAGCACTTGGGAAGTAGAAGTAGGTCGGTCAGCAGTTCAAGACCAGTCTTACATACATAGAGAGTCCCAGGCCAGCCTGGACTACAGGAAACTTTGTAGAAGAAAAAAAAAAAGATGGAGAAGAAGGAAGAGGAAATGGGAGGAAGAGGAGGAAAGGAGAAGGAAAGGAATGAAGAGGCAGAGGAGGAAGGGTAACAAAAAGATCTAAGGAGTTAAGCCACCCCACCCCTGAATGTACTTGTCCCCAGCAAGGGGACAATAAAAAATATGGATATTCTCAAACCTCGTGAAGTAATGAGTGGGATGTTTGAAAGGACACTGGGAGATGGTGGAGTATGAATATAGCTGTATGGTTTTGCTTTGTGGCACAGAGAGTAGACAGCAGAGACACATAGTTTCAAGGACAGTTTTCTCTAAAATGTTACAAATGGTGAAGATGCCCGGACATAGATCTGTAGGGAAGGTGAAGACCAAAGGGAAGCAGAGAAAGCTGCTGCTGTGCAGCTTTAGGAAAAAGATTAAATTATTTTAGATAAGGCTTTATTGCCAAAGTATGTCCCTTGGCTGTTTTCCCTGCTTTAGTAGGGAATGACTCTCTCACAGCAACCCACATGGTTTCAGCAGGGCAGTGGGAAACAGTAACCTCCCTGCACAGGCCTGTGGGCCCCTGTCTTGGGAATCTGGAACCAGAACACAGAGATGCCATGTGCTTTAATTTGTCTTTAGTTGAAATGCAAGCCTGGGAGTTGTGAGCAGTAGGTATGGACCTCCCATAGAGAGAACAGGGACAACTTGGATAAACAAAGTAGAAAAAGAGAAGCAGGTGCATAGACAAAAAGAGGGACCTGGCACAGAAGATGTTCTGGTCCCCATCATCTTCCACTCCTGAGACCCAACCATATCCTTGAGCTTAGATTGTGTGAAATGCACTTTAACTCTTGGGTTCATTCCCACATCTGCCCAAGCTGACCTGTGAGTCTTCCTGTTATAAGCTATACCTATGGAATATCCTGCTTACATGTCTAATGGCAAAGTACAGCTCCAGTGGTAAGAGTGCCCTGTGAAAATAAACCAAGACTGACCTGAGTCTGTTTATTCATTTTGGTATAGAGGAAGCCAGCCAACAGCTCTCATGGTTGACAGTCTTCAGAGGCAGGCAGGACAATAGGAAAACTTTATATGAAAACAAGGTAGGATGCCATGCTCTCATTGAAAACTTTTCACATGGGGATGCTAACACAGGCCAACCAAAAGCAGGATAACTTTCATCATTTATATGGGTAGCATATTTAACTTCCTCTGGTTGACCCTCAATTGGAGGATGGGAAGAAATGGAAGCTAGGAGTTGTTGAGTGGGTCTTGACAATTCTAGGATGGTTACTATTAATAGGAGTTCTACTGTCATACAAATTCTGACCACTACCTGCTTCTATGTTCTGTCTCTGACAACATATATTCACTGACTAACTTTGAACTGATGAAACTGCCAGTCTCTGGGCTGGAGCTATGGCTTAGCTAGTAAAGTGTGTAGTGTGCAAGCATAAGAACCTGAGTTCATATCATAGATGTAAAGATCTCAGGAGGTCTCTGGGCAGCCATTATAATCAATCAGTAAGGTCTGGGTTCAATGAGAGGCCCTGGCTCAAAAAACATGAAGAGTGTTAGTGGAAGACACTCTATTTCAATCTCTGGCCTTTTCTCACATGAGTATGAGCACCCCTGTGCACAGTCACACAGACACAGAGTCTCACAACCATCTGACAGTCTCACAGCTGAGCTGGGTGCATATGAGAGTAACTAGGGAAAACTTTAACAGCCATACCTGATCCAATTAAACCAGACCTTCTGAGGCTATAGCCCACACCTTGTGTTCTATAAGTTTTCCAGATAATTCCAAAGCACAGCCATGGTTAACAAGCAAAGGAATGAAAACTGAGCATACTCTTCAGTAAGGTTGCTGAATTCTCTGCTGATTGCCTTTGAAAGACATGTGATTGGCAAGGGCTTACAAAAATGCAGCCTACTGGTAAGACTCGGGAGCCATGAAATGAGGGACACGGCTTCACCAGCATGCAGCAAGCTCTTCCTAAGTGGGTGCTCCACAGAGAGTGCATGCCCCACTAATGTGCATTTATAAGCCTGTTCCTTGGGGGAAAGACTTCCATAGGGCTCTGAAAAGGAGGTGTGAAGGGTTTCACACCTCTCCTGTCATCTATTTGGCACATTCCAGGGTCTAGTGTTTATATCAAATGTTTTTGTTCATTGTCTACAGAAATACAGAGTTGACCCTTGGGCACTATTTGCTCCCAATTTTAGATAACTGAATTATTTAGTTAACATTCATTTATTTAGCATTTACTATGTGCCAGCATTCTGTCAAATTCTGGAATATGGTAGTGGAAATAATACACATAGTTCTGTCTTCCTGGAATGCTGTGGGATGCTATTCTCTGACTATCATGGCACAACCATCTTCATCACACTGGCTGTGGTAACCTGCCAGAGGTCTTCAAGATTATACCTACACACATTATACCTTAAGAGGTAGGTAGAAAAATTTACCCAGAGGGTGGAGGACACTAAGCCCTACACCTGGCAAGTTGAGTTCAATCCCCATGATTTACATGGTGGATAGAGAGGCCCTCTGACCTCCACACATGCTGTGACACATGTGTGGCCACACACACACACACACACACACACACACACACACCACTGAATAAATAAATATTTAATAAAGGTAAAGTTAAAAGGGAGCAGAGAGAGGCATTAGCTACTCCCTACTGCCTATATACCCTTTCCAGGTATAGGTAATTCCGCCTCGCCTACATGTGGTCTCAGGAGTATTGAAATACATAGTGAGAGGCTGAATAAAGGGGTTGACATAAGCCTCCATTTATGCAGGTATGAGAAAGAAATCTCATGCTGGGTTAGGACTTTTCAGTGATAGAGCTCTTTGGGGTTACCCACTCTGTAAGTAAACCCACACCTAACTCTTCTAGAAATCAGTAAACTCACTGGTTTACCAAGCTAGACCTAAATGGAGTAATTACCTTGGCCTATCCTTTGTGCCCTATCTTGGGTGAATGTTTGTTCATATCTCCCAAGGAAAAGTTATACAACAAGGAGCTTAATCTTTAAGTGTGAAAGATTATCATAAATATACTAAATTTTTGAAGACATTGTTATTTGCCTGTCTGTCCATGACATTTGTAACTCTCCTTATGGCCTTACCTCCAACAATCCACCTCCATGTGCCCTTGAGCCACACATCTGAGACCTAATAATTGCCAAACATTTTCCAGAATGGCTCTAAGAGTATTTGTTTTTATTTATGATATGGTGTGAGGATTAAATAGTCTTTACTGCCACACTATTCACTCTGGCATTGTCTTGCAAGAGCAGCCATAGATGATATGTAAATGAGGAAATATGGATGTATTTCAATAAAACTTTATTAGTAACGACAGGCAGGTTGGCTGCAATTGGTCCAGTGAAATGACCATTCAAGAACCAGGAATTTACAATGAATGAATTTTTCTGCAAAACTAAATCTGGAGTTTCAAAAAAAAAAATGACATTATTGTCATTTTGGAGCTTTTTAAACCCACAGCATTTTTTTAAAGTATCAAAACTATCTTATGTTCAATCTTTTGCTGTTAGTTCAATTTTAGTCAATTTATTCTAGCACTAAATTGGCTATTATATTTTATTTCTATTGATTATATCTTCAAATAATTCACAAAAGAATCTTTGCTTAGTGACTATTCCATAGATTAGTATTTTCATTTCACTTTAGTAGATTTATATATGTTTGTATTTAAAATGTACTAAATATTAAGTTTCCATTTTTAATCAAATGAATTATTGACATAGCTATAACTCATTTGATGCTTACAGCAGCTCTATGAGGTGGGCACTAGTGTTTTCTCTAATTGCAAATGGAACTGGAAACTCAGAGAAGTTAAGGAACTTGACCAAGGTCACTGAGTAGCAAATGGCAGGAGCTGAGACTAAAATCTAGGCCTTTTGCCTTCAGTCCATGTTTTTAGCCACTATGCTATGCTGGTGCTTTCTGAAAAATAAACAATGGTGTTAGAACTGGAAACAAAGTCTGCCTCTGCATTGTTATTTTGTCCTTCTATTGTAGCTACTACATCTAAACTGTGCAAGGAGGTTCGGGTGGAGCAGGAGCAGGAGTCAGGGAGGAATCGTATCATGTTGAATAATATATAAGGAACATCCTGATTGGAGAACTCAAAGGTTATGAATCCAGATCCTAATTATCTTGAATCATCTTTAGTCCCCTTGCCAGCTATTCACTGCTCACCTTTGGAATGTATTCTTAGTAGACAACCAGCTTCTGCCAATCCAAAATCTAAGACTGTTATTCACGAGGCATCTAAAACCCAGAGCAGAACTTTCCTTGGTTTGCTGTACCCACCTACCTGATGTTTGAAATATGTCATGATTTGTGACTTTTTACTGTTACCGCAACTGTAGAAAGTTTGTGAAACCACTTCCATGTTGGAATATGTGGTTTAAGGCACCTGACTCTGTGTCCCAGGCCATGGTCACTCATTTTGGGCTCAAAATAAATCATTTCTTATTCCTTGTAAGGTAAAGGCTGTGGCTGTGTTGCAGAGATACAAAACTGAAGAGTATAGAATAAGCAGTCCTTAGCTTAGCAAAAGTGAGGGGAAGAAGGTTCCAGATAGGGCAATAGCAAAGGCTCAGAGGCAAGGGCTACCATGACCCACAAAAGGAAAGGAAGGGAGGCATCTAGTGGTGGCCACCTGTGTACATCCAGGCTGTTACTCTGATGTTGGTGTACAGCCAGAGCTCTAGTATGGGTTAAAAAAAAAAAAAAACTATTGCACTGGCTAGTTTTATGTCAACTTGGCACAAGCTAGAGTCATCAGAGAAAATTGAGAAAATGTATCCATAAGACCCACCTTACAGTTCACTCTGGTTGTGCTGGGTTCTATAAGCAGTCTGAGTAAGCCAGGAGGAGCAAACCAGTGAGCAGCTCCCCTCCATGGCCTCCATACCACCTCCTGCCTCCAGATTCCTTCCTTGTTTGAATTCCTGTGCTGACTTCCTTCAATGATAAACTGTGATGTAGAAGTATAAGCCAAATAAATCCTTTTGTCCCCCAATTTGCTTTTGGTCATGGTGTTTCATCACAGCAATAGAAACTTTAACTAAGACATTTGTATTTACATATATCGCTATATTGTAAATAGCAGTTTCACCACAGTGCAATCAGACTGCATGGAAGATGTCCATCAGAGAGTGTAGAATTTGCTTGGTGAGGGATACAAAGCAGGGGTAAGTGCTGTAGGAATGGTAGAGGTCAAGAGTAGGGGAAGGGAGAAGATGATAGAAAATCGACTGTGGTGGTCTAAAGACCCTAAACTCAAATCATTCATTGTGACATTTCTCACTGTCATCTTGCCTGGATTGAGAAACACCATGGACATACACCTTCCCCACAATGATGGACTGTGTCCCCTCATAAATCATGAGTCAAGATAAATCATCTCTTCCTCAAGTTGCTTTGGCCAAGTGTTTCATCACAGCCATGTGAAAAGCAAATTAACATGATCATTATATTAGCAGGTTTTACTTTCCTAAACACAACTAGACATGCCCATTGTGTGTGTCCCTCAGCACCAGGGCTTTCACCTTCCACACTGTCCTGCTGAATCACAGAGAAAGGAACTTCTGCCCCAAGGCTTTATAAACCTAGTGAAAGTCTCGGTCTAGCACACCCCAGTCAAAGGACTCCTCCATTCCCCAGTAGGCAGTCGGGCCTGTTTGGGCTGACCTGCCAGGGCACCTGCTCCTGTTTTAGATAGCTTAGCTTCCTTTCCAAACCTGTTTGGCTCCACACTCCACCCCACTCACAGTAAAGTAAAGCAGCTTTGGGGGTCTTTCTTAACATTCACCTGGGCCAGATATTTCCTTCATAGCTTACATGATCTATTGTTGAGGTGCCTCTTGGGAAGGAGATACATTCTAAATGGGTGATGGCAGATTGCCGCCTTCCCCACTTTACCCAGCACTGATACCTCAATCCCTGGGGATAGAAGGACTGAAGTTCCTTCCCCCGTAATGGAATAATCTTTTTGTACACTGGGAAGATGTTTATTATTATTCGGGCATCTGTACTGGTCTTTCCTTGGGGTTCTGACAGGATACGCCCTCAGCTGCAGCCACTAAGAGCACCACCTGTGCACATTCACTGTTTCCCTGCCCACCTCCCACCCTTCTTTCTCTCTTTCTCTCCCTACCCCAGTCTCCCTCTCCCCCTTCCTCTCTGTTCCCCTCCTTCCTCTCTCCTCTCTACTGCTGCTGCTGTCTCTGGAGGCTGGTCTCCCCCTTTTTATGATACTTTTCCCTAATTAAGAAACAAAAACAAAACACACAAACAAACTCTGCTTGAAGCCCATTGCATGGCATATTTCTCTTGCATGCTGCTTTTCTTACATTACAACAGATGTGTCACTCTGATTGGTTTAATAAAAAGCTAAGCAGCCAATAGCTAGGCAGGATTTTTGAGGGACAGAGGATGCTGGGAAGGAGAAGGGTGAAGTCACCAGCCAGTCTAAGAGGAAGTATGGCATGTAGAAGATGAGTTAACAAACCATGAGCCATGTGGCAACATGTAAATTAATAGAAACCGGTTAATTTAAATTGTAAGAGCTAGTTATAAACAAGCTTAAGCTATTGGCTGAGGTTTTATAATTAATAAGAAGTCTCTGTGTGGTTATTTGGGAGCTGGCAGGCAGGACAGAGAAAGACTTGCTACAAATGGTATCCAATGTGAGGGCATGTATTACCACATAAGATCTGAGGAAGCTTTTTAAAGATTCCAAACACAGGACCCCCATTGCCGGGCCTCTCTCTGCTAGAGGTGAGTCTGGGACCAATTTGGGTTGAATCCCGCACACACCCTTCCCTGGGAACTCCCTGGATTGTCCCCGAACCTCACCCCCCTCTGTGTCCTGTCCCCAGCGAGGGTGCTCCTGGTGCTCTGATACACACCCAACCACCCCCACAAAGAGCCTGCCCTCCTCCACCCTACCCTGCCCACTGTCCTACCACTCTGGTTGAGCACTGGAACAGAGGGCAGATCCAACAATCCTACTACCTTCAGGAACTTCCTGGAGCTGTTCTGAGCACACTGGACCTGCCTATCCACACAGGACTACCCGGAATCCCCGCCTGCCTGATTTCTGACCCCCCACTGCTGCTCCTCTGCTGGAGTTCTGGGCCCCTCCCAGAGATCTGCCTATCTCCTCCCACCATCCTGAGTCCCTGCCTGCTGGATCTTTGACACCCATCACCAGGCCTCCACTGGAGCCTGATCTTTGACCCCCATCACTGGGCCCCTGCCTGAGGAGAGACCTCCTTGAGAGCTTGGGCCACCCAGAACTACAGACATTGAACTTCTGACCCACCTGAGCCCACCAGGGGAGTGCCATAGAGAGAGAGAGAGACCCCATCTGCACCTACTGGAAGAAGCAATGGGAAGAAGGCAATACAAGAAAACACCTAACAACAGCTTGACACCACCAGAATCTAGGGACTCTACACCAACGAGACCTGAACTCCCCAAAGCAGATGAAGCAGAAGAGAACAACTTAAAAATATCTTCATAAAAATGATAGAGGCCCTCAAAGATGTGAGAAAATCCCTTAAAGAAATGGAAGTAAAAACAATCAAAAAATTGGAATGAACAAATCTCTTAAAGAAAGTACAGAAAGCCAAGAAAAAAACAATTAAACAGGCGAAGAAAATGGTTCAAGACTTGAAAACTGAAATAGAGACAATAAAGAAAACACAAACTGAAGGAATGCTGGAACTAAAAAAACTGGGCAAACGATCGGGAACTACAGACACAAGCATAACCAACAGAATACAAGAGATAGAAGAGAATCTCATGTGGTGAAGATAAAGTAGAGGAAATAGATTCATTGACCAAAGAAAGTTGTAAATCCAACAAATCCTTAACACAAAACATCCAGGAAATGTGGGACACCATGAAAAGGCCAAACCTAAGAATAATAGGCATAGAAGAAGGTGAAGAAGCCCAGTTTAAAGGTACAAAAAACATATTCAACAAAATCATTGAAGAGAACTTTCCCAATCTGAAGAAGGACATGCCCATGAGAGTACAAGAAATATACAGAACACCAAATAGACTAGACCAAAGGAAAAAGACCCCTCAACACATAATAATCAAAATACCTAACATACAGAATAAAGAAAGAATATTAAGAGCAGTAAAGGAAAAAGGCCAGGTAACATACAAGGCAGACCTATCAAAATTAACCCGGATTCTCTATGGAAATTGTCAAGGCCAGAAGGTCTTGGATAGATATTCTACAAGTACTACTATACCCAGCAAAACTATACTATAGATGGAGAAAACAAGATATTTAATGACAAAGCCATATTTTCGCAATACATATCTACAAATCCAGGCCTACAGAAAGTATTGGAAGGAAAACTCCAACCCAAGGAAGTTAACTACACTCACAAAGACATAGGCAATAGATAATCCCACTTCACCAGAACCCAAAGGTAAAGCAGGGCAAATATATTCACAATACCACCAACAACAAAAATCTAAATCAAGCAAGCACTAACAATCAATGGTACTTACTTTCCCTCAACATTAATGGTCTTAACATGTCTATAAAAAGACACAGGCTAACAGAATGGATACAAAGACAGAATCCATCCTTCTGCTGCATAGAAGAAACACATTTAAGCTTCAGAGACAGATGTTACCTCAGGGAAAGGTCTGGGAAAAGATCTTCCAATCAAATGGATCCAAGAAGCAAGCAGGTGTGGCTATCCTAATATCTAACAAGTTAGACTTCAAACCAAAATCAATCAAAAGAGATGAAGACGGCCATTTCATATTCATCACAGGAGAAATCCATCAGCACAAAGTCTCAACTCTGAACATCTATGCCCCAAATACAAAGGCACCCACATTCGTAAAAGAAACACTACTAAAACTCAAAGCTCACATAAAACCTCACACACTCTTAGTGGGAGACTTCAACACCACCCTCTCACCACTAGACAAGACCACCAGTCAGAAACTTAACAAAGAAACAAAAAACTAACAGAAGTTAGGTCTCAATTGGGTTTAACAGACATCTATAGAACATTCCATCCAAAGACAAAAGAATATACCTTCTTTACATGGAACCTTCTCTAATATTGACCACATACTAGGTGACATAACAAACCTCAACAGATACAAAAAAAATGGAATAGTCCCCTGTATCTTACCAGACCACCATGCTTTAAAGTTGGAATTCAACAACACCACAAATTGCAGAAACTCAAGGAAACTGAACAATACTCAATTGCACCATACCTGGGTCAAAGAAGAAATTAAGGACTTCCTAAAATTCAAGGAGAATGAGGACACACGTACCCAAACTTATGGGACATCTTGAAAGCAGTGCTACGAGGGAAGTTCATTGCACTAAGTGTCCCTATGAAGAAAACGGAGGATAGTCACATAAGGGAATTAACAGCATACTGAAAGCCCTAGAACAAAAAGAAGCAAAGTCACCCTGGAGGAGTAGACACCAGGAAATAATCAATTTGAGGGCTGAAATCAATAATGTAGAAACCAGGAAAACAATACAAAATAATCAATGCAACAAAGAGTTGACTTTTTGAGAAAATTAATAAGATAGACAAACCTTTATCCAAACTAACTAAAAAGCAGAGAGAGAATATCCAAATTAACAAAATCAGAAATGAAAAGGAGACATAACAACAGACAGTGAGGAAATCCAGACAATTTTCAGGTCATACTTTGAAAACCTGTACTCCACAAAAACTGAAAATTCAAAGGAAATTAACAAATTTCTGGATAACTATCACTTACCAAAATTAAATCAAGAAAAGACAAACAACTTAAATAGACCTATAACCCCTAATGAAATAGAAGCAGTCATCAAAAGCCTTACAACCAAAAAAAAAAAAAAAGCCCAGGGCCAGACAGCTTCAGTGCAGAATTCTACCAGAAATTCAAGGAAGAACTAATATCAATACTCCTCAAATTGTTCCACACAATAGAAACAGAAGGTTCATTACCAAACTCTTTTTACGAGGCCACAATCACTTTGGTACCCAAGCCACACAAAGACACAACTAATATCCCTGATGAACATTGATGCAAAAAACTCAATATAATACTGGCAAACCGAATCCAAAAATACACCAGAGAAATCATCCACCATGCCCAAGTAGGCTTCATCCCTGGATTGCAGGGATAGTTTAACATATGGAAATCTATCAACGTGATCCACCATATAAAAACAAACTGAAAAAGAAAAACTACATGATCATCTCCCTAGATGCTGAAAAAGCCATTGACAAAATTCAACACCCTTTCATGATAAAGGTCTTGGGGAGATCAGGGATAACAGGAACATACCTAAACATAGTAAAAGCAATATACAGTGACTTTTTAAGGACTCACCACATTCTGTCATTAGTTGCTCTGTGTTAACGTTTCTTCTCTACATGATCACAAGTTCTAGTTTCTCCATGTCTCTTGTCAACACTTGCTGTCTTATAACAATGACAATAATAAAAACCTTCCAGCTTGGAGATGTAGCTCACTGGTAGATCATTTGTTGGCCTAGCATCCTTGAGGCCTTGGATTCAATCCTCAACACTGGAAAATAATGACCACAGCCACCAAAAGGTAGGAAGTAGGACCTCCCTGTGGGCCTTCTTTGTGTTTAATGATTGGAGATGTTGATTATCTTTTCATGTGCTTGCAGCCATGTCGTCCTCACATTCTGTAGGAAAACGTCTGTTCCAGTCCATTGGTGGTTTTGCTATTGTTAGAGGATTGCAGAAACTCTTTCTGGATATCTAATAGGTTTGAGACAATTTCCTCCCATTTTGAGGGCTGCCTTTTCACTTACTGACAGTGTGTTTTCAAAAATTGTATCAGGATTGTGTGTGATACACATATGGGTATGCATTCATGGCATGGTGTGTGAGTGGAGGTTTGGTGACAGTTGGCAAACACTGTTGCATTTCTTCTGCTGTGGGTTCATGGGATCAAACCCGGGTCATCAGGCCTGTGGACAAGTGTTCTGGCCTGCTGCTGAGCATCTCACTAGCCTAGTATCAGCTTTTGAGGCACAGAAGACATTTCATTTTGATGACATCATATTGGACTATTTTTCTGATGTTGCTTGTGCTGTTTTGATCTACATCCAAGAAATCGCTGCCAAAGCCAATATCATAAAAATTTCTCCATGTTTTCTTCTAATAGTTTTATAACTTTTAGCTTTAACATTTAGAACCTAGATCTGCTGAGCTATTTGGTCAGAGACCAATTTCATTTTTTTTTTTTTTTTCATTTGTTGAAATGACTGTTTTCTCTCCATTGAGTACCCTTGGCCTCCTTTTGAAAATTACTCAACTATATGTTTGGGGGCTTATTTCTGAGGTCTATATTCTTTTCTATTGCTCTATGTGATGTCCATGCCAGCCCTGATGTGTTTTAATTATTGCAGCTTCAAAGCAAATTTGAAACTACGAAGTACGAAGTTTCCAACTATATTTTGAAGAATGTTTGTTTTTGAGACAGTGTTAAATATACTCCAGGCTGGTTTTGAACTCGTGGTGTTGCTGAGCATAGTCTTGAACTGTTTGCTTTCTTGCTTCCATGTTCTATGTGCAGAGTGGCATCATCCCAAGTTTTCAAGATTATTTCATCATAAAGTTCCATACAAATTTTAGGATAGATCACTCCATTTCTGCAAAAAAAAAAAATGTTTTTGGAATTTTGAACTTGTATTAAATTTGTAGCTGGAACTGGGTTGCATGCATATATATCTTTCCATTTGTTCATATTTTTAGTTTCTTTCAGTCAGTAATGCTTTATAGTTTTCAGATTTCACATCTTTTGTATCTTCATGTTTAATCCTAATTGGAATGGAAGTTCATGAGTCTTTCCTTCCCCTATTTCCCACCCCACAAACACATGGAGATCAAACACATGGCCTTGTACTTGGCTAGGCAAGTACTCGACTGCTGGCCTAAAAGTCCAGATAGGATTGCTTTCTTAATTTCACCTTTCTCTCTTTCTTCTTTTCTTTTTTCTTTCTTTTTCTTTTCCTTCCTTCCTTTTCTTTAGACTTTTATTTTCATTTGTATGACCCCTTTGCCTGCATGTATGTCTGTATACCACATGCATCCCCAGTGCCTACAGAAGTCAGAAGCAGGCACTAGATTCCCTGGAACTGGGGTTACAGATGGTTGTGAGGCACCATGTGGGTGCTGGGAATCAAATCTGTTACCTCTGCAAGAGAAGCCAGTGCTCTTAACCACTAAGCCATTCTCCAGCCCTACTCTCTTTTCTGATTGCCCATTGTTCGTGTGTGGACCTGCAGCGGCTTTTACATTCTTAGCTCTAGGTCCTGCAGTTGATTTCTTATGCTGGATTTATGTTGAGGCCTTTGATCCATTTGGACTTAAGTTTTGTGCATGGGTCTATCTGCAGTCTTCTACACACCATCATCCAATTGTGCCAGCACCATTTGTTGAAAATGCTTTCCTCCTTCCATTGTATAATTTTAGCAGTTTTGTCAAAAATCAGGTGTTTGTAGGTATGTGGGTTAGTATCAGGATTTTTGATTCAGTTCCATTGATCTACCTGTCTATTTTTGTGCCAATACCAAGCTGTTTTCAAGACTACAGCTCTGTAGTTGAGCATGAAGTCAGGGATGGTGATGCCTCCTGAAGTT
Source organism: Phodopus roborovskii (assembly GCF_943737965.1). NCBI lineage: Eukaryota > Metazoa > Chordata > Mammalia > Rodentia > Cricetidae > Phodopus > Phodopus roborovskii. The sequence goes on along the minus strand of NW_026125295.1, from coordinate 17,794,842 downwards.
CCTGTATTGTTTTGGCTATCCTGGGCCTTTTGTTTTTCCATATAAGGTTGAGTATTATTCTTTCAAGGTCAGTGAAGCAAACTCACCCCTGAGGAGTAGGCACCAGGAAATAATTTGAAAGGTGAAATCCATTAAACTAGAAACTATGAAACAATATAAAGAATCAATGTAACAAAGATTTGTTTTTCTAGAAAATCAACAAAATAGACAAACATTTATCCAAACTAACCAAAAAGCAGAGAGAGAACATCAACAAAATCAGAGCTTTGCCAAAACAAGGTGGAACAGCTCTTCAAAAATTCCTGCTTTACAGAAGTCTGTCGGATATTCTAGGCCTGTAGGCCAAAGACAGATACCCCAAGGTTACAAAGGAACCCTGGGTGACTGTTCAGGTAGCCAGCTGTTTCTGTCGTTTCTATAGTTCTGAAAGTTTGCTCTGAACTTCCTATTGCCCATGGGCCGGAGTACCACAGACCACCACAAGATGTGAAGAGGAAGCTGCTGCTGTTTATTACAGAGTAATGGGATTATAATCCCAAGCCAGGGGATGGGCTAATCATAGGAGAAAGTCACGCACCACCCACACCTGGGGTAAAGGCACGGGCACTGCACACCAGAAAGTTATGAGAACAACCTTGTTTGATCAACCTTGAGAGCACAGGAGTTCTACAGCTGAGTGGGGAGGAAGAGAACTGTAAGGGACAAGTACTTAAATTTCCCAACAGGTAATATTATATCCTTCTTGGGTGTCTGATGGAGCTGAAGACTATATAGTAACAATTGCAGTTTTCCTTGTTACTAAACTCAGAAACTCACAAAGGGGTGTAAAGTGTTTGAAGCTGGTAGACACAAAAACTTAAACTGTTCATCTAAGAATATGTTTGAGGTCAAAAATAAACAGGTTATTTATTTTTGAGGTTTGAGGTTGGTGATACAAGTTAGGATAGAAAGTGAATTAGGTAAAAACTTTGTACTCACCAAGATAGGATAGACAATGGGGCATTGTCTCTGTATTTGCCAAATGCAGATAGACTGGACATTGTAGATGTAATTCTTACTTGATAATTATTCTTATTGTATATAGTTTCATTTGTTAAAGTCAATACCTTTCCTTTATATTTAGACAATACCTGATCATTGTTCTTATTGTATATGGTTTTACTATGTTAGAGTTTAAACCTTTCCTTTTTATTTAAACAAAAAGAGGGAAATGTGGAACAACCTTTTGTTCACTGTGAAGACCAATCACTAGGCAGGATTTTCAGGCACAGAGGATGCTGGGAAGAAGAAAGGTGGAGTTGCCATCCAGATGCAGAGGAAGCATGACATGTAGGAAATGAGGTAACAAGCCATGAACCACGTGGCAGCACATAAATGACTAGAAATTGGTTAAGTTATAAGTGCCAGTTAGAAACAATCCTATGCAATTGGCTAGGCTTTCATAATTTCATAAGTCTCCGTGTGAGTATTTGGAAGCTGTCAGGCAGGACAGAGAAAGACTCACTACCCTTCTCAGTTGTAGTGATTGCAGATGCAGGCTGATGCCCTAAGCCCTGCTGTCTACCCGCTTACTGCAGTTTGAGCCATCCTAATCTCCTACAGATGGGGAGCATCCCTCCATCCCCTCAAAGGATTTACTCCAGACCCATGCAATATTCCCCCTTCCCCATCCTGATGTCTTATACATGTTCCGATCTGATTCTTACTCTGGGATTAAATCTCCAAAAGTGTAGCTTGGTATGTTGCATATGAAACCACCATTAATTCATTCTTGTATTCATTTATCAAACATGTCTTCAGTGGTTGCTATTCATCATCCGCTCTGCCAACCAGGAAAAAGAATGAGCCCTGTGCTACCCACTTAACCGCTTGGCATTGGAGGGATCAGACTCCTAAGCAGATAATTAGAACACAGGGACAATGGCAATAGGGCTACCTCCTGGATTTTTGTTCTGATACTTTGCATCAAGCTTCTATTGAAGTACATTGTGGTTCAAATTTGCTTTTCTGGCAGGCATGTTGTATCTTATGTAGGTGTTTGTAGAACTATTAACATAAATCTTGATTTTAAAAAATTGTTGGCTATTTTCTATGAAAACAAACAAATTTGTTTGGCAGCTCAAGCCAGAACAATCAGCTACTTAACACCTGGCCAATTTATCATGTCATGAAACAGGTGTGGAGAGAGGCAGGCTTGTCTGAAGCAATTAGTGGAACAATCATCTCAAAAAAAAAGAAGAAGAAGAAGAAGAAAAGAAAGAATCAATAATGGGGAACCCACAGAGGGAACTGGGACTAGAGTAGCATTTACTTGGGTAATTAATAATCACAAACAAATGAGTCAAAGACTGCCAAAATTATCAAAATAATTCACCTACTAAATGGTAGGCAGCCCAGCTCAGGTCTGAGGTTAGCCAAGCTGCAACAAATTTAACTCAAGAGGCCACCTCCACAGATACCTTCCAGAATCTGAGGTAAGGTTCTGAAAGATACAACTAACTCAGCAGCTCAGAGCACTTCTAAACAGTCCAGAGAATGATCTATGATAGCCATACTCTCCATCTTGGGTGAGTGAGGTTATTAAGTGGTAGAGTATGCCAAAGTAAAAGGGTCAATAGGAAGGAGGGAGGGAGGGAGGGAGAGAAGGAGGGGGGAGGGAGGAAAGGAGGGATGGATGGATTTTTTTTTTTTTTTTTTTTTGGTCTTCCCAGATGTTTCTCTGTGTAGCCCTGGCTGTCCTGGAATTCTCTCTATAGATTAGGATAGCCTCAAATTCACAGAGATCCTCCTGCCTCTGCCTCTCAAGTGCTCAGATTAAAGTCATGACCCATGGAAACTCTTATAAAGGAAAACACATCATTGGAGTGTTTCACTTACAGTTCAGAGATTCAGTCCATTGGCAGGGAGCATGGCAGCGTGCAGGCAGACACAGTGCTGGAGAAGTATCTGACAGCCCTATATCTTGCAGGCAGCAAGAGTCGACTGAGACACTGGGCAGTATTCTGAGCATAGAAACCTCAAAGCCTGTCCCCACAGTGACACACTTCCTCCACCAGGGCCACACCCACTCCAACAAAGCCACACCTGCTAATAGTGACACTCCCTATGAGATTATGGGGGCCAGTTACATTCAAACTACCACAGTCCACAATGCCTATTGAGCTGTGGAAAAGCAGTCCCTTCTCTGAGGTTACTCAAGTTGCTGCTACTGTTGACTAGAAGGATGCAAGAGTCTCCCATCATACTGTCTTCTCTCATATCTGTGCAGCCATCCTGTCTCGTGGCCCCTCTCTTGTCTAAGGACAAGAATGCAGATCTGTTGAGATTTTAACTCAATCTGTGGTGTTGGGAGCATTTGTCTTTTTAAAAGTGTCTGGTTGGAACTTTTTCACCCACATAAAACTGTGACAATGGTGTAGAAAATCATGATAAGCATTTGAAAGAATTATATGTCACACCAAATACACTTTGGAACCAGACTATCCAGGTTCAAAACTCAGCCTGGCATCTTACTTACAATGTGGCTTTTAGTAGATTACTTAGCAGCTGTGAGTCCAAAGCTAGCAACAAAAGCATCCTCATCAAAGCAGGTAAGTGAAACAGCGATGTAAAAACTTAGTCCAGTGCCTGGTACAGCAAGAATTTCATCAGAGGTAGCCATTTAACTGCTCAATTCCAGGAAAGTATTTACACATTTTTAAAGGTTCTCCAGAGAGAAATTGATCTTCAGTTAGGGACCGATACAATGCTTGACAACTGGATTGTTCTTACCTACAGGGCTTTTCCCTGATGAGTTAAAATGGTGGTCAATGGAACTATCTGGAACTTCTGCATAAGCAGCAATCAATCATGGCTGGGCCTGTGTGGGGCTGTGTGAGACCTTCATCTAGGAAGCAAGTCTGCCCCACAGCAATTAAAATACCAAGGAGGGAATAAGAAAAGCCTGCTAATTAACACCTAGCACTTGTGGTCGGGAGTGGCTGAGCAGCCCACCTGTGAACTTACACTTGTCTCATTCTTTCTGAGATTTGAAGCTCCTGGTGTTGCCTCCAGGGATCTGGAGATTCCTGGGGTTCCAGGAGGGAAAAACAAGCAAGAAGCCTGCCAGGCTTGGACACTTTCATTCCAACAGCAGCCTCCTTCAGTGAGGGAGCTCACACAGTCAGAAGTGACATCCCTGACAGCTCCTTGTTAGGAGGCTGGCTGGGACAAAAGTAGGCCTTGCTGGGTCTCCACACATGAAAACTGCTCTTCCTGGGTGTTAAGTGTGAAAGAATGAGGTGAGAAACATCAGAGAAGGTACGTGAGAGGGCTTGCAGCTGGGCATGAGACAAACAGACCATACAAAAGGAAAGAGGATTCTGGGAAAAATAACCAAGTCAGTCAGTCTCAGCAGGTTCTGGCCAGCTCCTGTGAAATGTCCCCCCCTTGGAGGAATACAATCAAGTCATCCTTGCCCTTTGACCTAATAAACTTCTCAAATGCATGGGTAGTCACAGAGTATGCGTATCCCTGTATCTGATGCATCTAATTGTAATAGACTGAATTGTGGGTAAGAGTCTAGGAAATCTTCTGATAATCCAAGAAGGAAACCACCCCAGAGATAGACAAATGGCAGTTGAAGATTTAAGTCCAGACACCAGAGGTGGCCCTCCATGGCTGCAGCTCCTCTTGACCAGCCTCCACTCTGGAAGATACTTAATTATGCTTTCTCATCTGCTAAAAATGAGCCTTGACTTCTTCCTCAGTCTACCTGTGCCCTGGAGTGAACTCTTCTCCTTCAGGAGCAGAAGAGCTAAGACCACCCCCACTGTTGGCATCAGAGGGAAGGAGGGGGACACGTCTCCTCATGGGAACACAATCATCCACATAGAAGCTCAAAATGAAATTGCAAAAGGCACACTGGGGCTGGACAGATGGCAGTTAAAAGCACTGGCTGCTTTTTCAGAGGACCCAGGTTTGGTTCCCAGCACACACATAGTGATTCACAACCATCTCTGTACGAGTCCAGTCCCACTTAAATGTATGTAGCCACTCACACACAATAGATAGGTGGTAGATAGATGGTAGATAAAAAGTAGTTGTCAAATGCACACATGACACCACTTAAAATTTCAGACTTCATGAGTAGGAAGGTAAAAGGCTTTGATGTCAGGGCTGCTAGATAACTAAAAGACAATGACATTCTCAGTATTAAAACTGAGTTGAGTTTGGATCAGTTACAAAGGGCTACACTAGACTGTTAGAAGCCACAGTGGTAGAACAATCTGTAATAAGATGTCCCCTATCTGCTTAATTCGATGTGGTAGCAAATGTGTAGCAACATATGACTAATATGATTGAGACATTGTATTTTTATATTTTACTTAATTTTAGTTGGTTTAACTTTAAATTTAAGTAAACACAGATAACTAGTGGTTTCCATTTTTTGTAAATTGTAAAATTATTGACAAACAGGTCAACTTCCAAGGTCATCTGACATTTCAGAATCAACACTGAATGTAAGAATTCTACTGATCCTCAATCTTCTCAACACACCAAATAAATCCCTACATGAGTCCACACATCCAATCACAATAGGCCACCTGAGCTTTTGGACAGACTTGGATTTCTGCTAAAAGAAGGATTTGGCGCACATTAATTATCAAAAGAATATTACATGAGACATAGAATTCTGAAACTGAGAGCAACTTTAGAGATTATGCTGGGTGTACATAAATTTGGATCTCCTGGGGGATATTCAGGGCTATCACACAGCTTGGGAGATGGCAACAATGAGAGGGAAGATGTGTTAAATGTTCTGCCAGACACAGTGCAGTCTCTTGTGTGGAGCATCCATTTTGCCTCACCTCCAATTATCACTCCACTGTTAATACTTTCCGTCCAACGGCTTCTTCTAAAAACTGGGAATTTTTCCCAGAAGATTAATAGATCCAGTTGCTGGTAAAACTCAGTTTTCTAGGTCATGGCAGGGGAAGCCAGACACAGCTGGGGTAAAGTGCACTGGACTTTTCTAAGAAATTGATGATGTTTCTACCCAGCACAGGATATTTACACTCTGTGTAAAGCTCAAGGGTAAAGGCAACCTTCTGCAAGTGTATGATGCCTGATACTCTGGTGCATTGGCACCTAGGGAGAGTGTTCTTGGCTCTCTCTTCCTTGGTGACAGAGTTCAATGTTGTGGCAGTGATTGCTTGGCTTAAAGAATCTCAAGTGTTTACTACTTGTCCCTTTCAGAAAAAGTCTATTCCTGTAATCCTAGCACCAGGGAGCCAATGATGGGGGGGGGGGGATCAGTCTGAGCTACATGTTTCAGCACAACTAAGTGCTATGGAAGTAGATCAGTGGTAGAGCCATTACCCAGCATGCATCAGACCCTGTATAAAATCCCCAACACCACACACATACACAGAGTTTACAAACTGTGATGTTAACAGCCAAGCTGTACAGTTTCTACTCTATTGGTATAAGAACCAAGGACTATAGGAGCATCGCAAAGCTAGTACAAGAGGAGCAAGGGAAGAGTCCCAGGGAAATGGATAACAGAGGATAGATAGTTGGGCAATGACATACTAACAGATCGAATTGTGTCTCCTTGACAGATTCAGAGCCCTAAATCCCTATACCCCAATAAGGCCAATAACGAGATGATGAAGTTAAACTTGGGTTGTCTGAGCTGAGGATGTAGCTCAGTGGTAGAGTGCTTGCCCAGCATATGCATGGCTTTGGTCCTCAAGGACAGAGAGAAGAAAATGAGAGCAAGAAAAGCTGAGACTGTTCACATGTGCCTTGATCGAATTAGACTGGCATCTCTTGAGAAGAGATGAGGGCACACCCAGAGACACCAGGGATCCTCCGTACATAGAGACAGCCATGTGAAGGTGCAGCGGGAAGTGGTCATCCTCAAGCCAAGGATGGCATCTCAGAGCAAAACAGCACCACTGACACCTTGCCTGAACCTCCAGCCTCCATACCATTTCTGTTGTTTGAGACTCACTGTTCAGAGGCTGGAGAGAGAGAGCTCAGTGCTCAAAAGCACTTGTTCTTACAGACTGTCCGAGTTCTATTCCCAGCACCCATGCCAGGTGGCCCATGACCCCTGTTACTTCAGCTCTAGGGGATCTGACACCCCTTTTGGAGAGAGGGGGAGAGAAAATTTGTTATGGCCATCCTGAAAAGGTACCCTGGATTCAGAGGACATTTTAGATCAGAGAGATAAGCATGGCCAGGTCCTCAGACACATAAAGTTAAGATTCTTGGATCAAGTGGTTAAAGCATTATCACTGGAGCATTAAGAGTGCAGGAGGTAAGGAGGAAAAATTAGAAGAGGGACCATAAATGGCACAGTATTCATTGGATTCCCTGAGCAGAGAGTGAGCAAGCATTTGGCTTCTAGACTAAGTCTGGTGGCAGATGAGAGAGGGAGACGGAAGATCAGCGGGGCAGGGAAGCTTCAAATTTTTGAGCAAGAAATGAGAACATGAACGACAGTATTACCCAACGGAAGCACTCAGAGGGAAAAGAGTGAAAGGGTTTTATTGACCTAGAGCATTCTGTTGTTGGGCATGGAGAAAGTGGCATAGCAAAACTCTATCTGAAATAAAACCCTATGGCCAGAAGCTTGACTGCTCAACTGTCCTCAACCCTTTCTTACCCAGAATTATTGAAAATGACATTGTAAAAGGCCAAAAATTTACACTGATCTTTTAAGGTGGATTAGAATACTAAATAGTATAATTGATAGAATTTCTGAATAGAGGGGAAAATATGATATTTTATAAGTGAGAGAAGGAGGTGAATGAAACACATATTAAAAACTACTTATAACAACAAAAGACAGTCCATCAATACACATATTTGGAAGTGTTGAAACGATGGGTTTGAGTTACCAGGAAAACAGAGATGGATGGCAACATTAAAAATGAGTTGGGCTTTCACGAAACTGGTGTCGGAATTTATTACTCTAATATAGATTTTCAACAGATGCCAGAATTTTAAACAGTAACATTATTACTGCACAAAACAGGAGTACCCCGTCCTTCATGGGAATATTTGTTCTCAGTAAGGTGATAGTCTTGGAAACTGACAACCTCGGTTATGCAGATTTCATTTCTAAATGAAATGGAGTCAAAAGAGGAATGGCCTGGGGAAACCCTGGCTTGCAGCAGCCTCATCCAAAGGGCTCCCACTGCCATCAAACAGCACAGTTCTTTGTTGCTTCTGCTACAAATGCCTCGTGAGTTGTCATCATGGATGCGGGTTAGAGAAGAAACCCTCTCCCTACCCAGGTTCCAGTTGGTGTGATGGGAGGAAAAGCTTCATAGAGAAATGTATGCTGACTCTTCACACTTTCTCCAGGAAGAGTGGAAATTGTCATGCTGGGGTCTTCAGAGCCTCCCAGTCTCTTTCTATTCATGCTGGGGTGGGGATGGGGGCTTATGAACTTTTTGCAAGGAACCTATCTGAAGTGATCATTTTCATGAAATGTAGAGAGAAGGTAGGCAACAATGTCTTTTTTTTTAATCATTTGTTTATAATCTCAAAAAAGTAGTAATAGCCAAAAGGGTAAACATGTAATTGCTGACATTTACTGATACCAACTGCATGCATACCAGGCACTATTCTAAACAGTTTGCTTGCCCCAGCTAACCTCATCACAACATGCTACAGTATTATCACCACTTCATAGAGGCTTGTGGAAATTAAGGGTTTTATGAAGATTATATATACCGTATAAGTGGCAAAGTTGAGCATTCAAAGCCAAGAAAAATACATACCTCTAAGACATATCTGCTTAATCATTCTGTTCATACAGTTAACAATAAGGAATACCACAGTTGCTGATATGCTGTTACATAGTGATTTAAAGGAATAAACTAGATCCACAAGTATTAATGTGAGTTAATGTCATTAATTAGGTGCCAGCATCTGCAATGATTAATCTTGGTGACTAGATTAGACTGAGAGAGATGTCCAGGTTATTAACAGAATGCAGTGTTGGGTGTGTTTCCTTAGAAGGTAGGTATAAGAGACAGCAATGTAAAGAAAAGGTAAATGAGGAATGGAACCACGCCCTGAAAGTGAGGGGCCCCATCAAGCAGGCTGGGACCCAAATGAAACCAAAGCAAAGCAAAGCAAAGGAGGAAGCCAGACAGCATGTGCAAGCTGCTTTCTTCTTGAACAAGAACACTTGATGTCACCATCGTTTATGGATATCAGCCTACAGTTTCTTTAGCCTTCAGTACATACTCACACCCTCGGCTCTCCAGAGAGCACACAGCAGGCAGACTTGGATTGGGGTTGCTTGATTCATCCCCCTTGTTATTAAACTTCTACCTTCCTGGGCTGAGCAAATTTGTGTTCATTGCCTCTCTAGTTCTTTACCACTGCTGGTGGGTATCTGGGGCTAGCCAGCTTCCAATAATGTAAGCCAGTCTTCTTATAAACTAAAAGCATCTCTGTCACACGGCCCAGCTATACCACTCCTGGGTACTTAGTCAGAGGACTCCATGTGAGCATGTCACCCTGATATTTGTGCATCAGTGTTTACTACAGCACTGTTTACAACACCCAAGCCACAGGACCAACCCGTGTATCCTTCAGCAGTGACCAAGGAAGAAAAGTTGTGTAGCTAGATACACAATGGAAATTGTTAGTCATAAATGGCTACAAGTGGACATCATCATATTATACAAATGAAGTTCATCTCAGAAATGCAAATACTGCATGCTTCCCTCATGTGTGGTCCCTATATGACATATCATATTCATGGGGTTGGACAGAGGGCTTAGAGGTTAAGTGCACTTGTTGCTATTAACCAGGCTTTGGTTTCCTAGCAACCACATGGTAGCACACAACCAACTCAACCAACTGCAACTCCAGCTCCGGATGACCTGATGTCTTCTGCTCAGCTCTGTGAGCACCCAGCATGCACACAGTGCACATACACACGTACAGGTAAAGCATTCACACATAAAAACTAATAACTCTAATTTTAAAAAAATCATACATTTCTATATGGTATAAAAGTGGAAGTGAAATTTCTTCGAGCAGTGGTCCTCAACTTTCCTAATGCTGCAACCCTTTAATACAGTTCCCCATGTTGTAGTGACCCCAACCACAAAGTTATTTCATTGCTACTTCACAACTGCAATTTTGCTACAGTTATGAAATGTAGAGTAAATATCTGAAATGCAGGATATCTGATATATGACTCCAGTGAAAGAGTCAGCTGACCTACAAAAGAACTGTGACCCACACACAGGTTGAGAACCACTAGCCTAGTGGAACAAAGAGAACTAGTAAGAAAAATGGGAGGAAAAAAAGAGGAGGGAAGTGGAGTGAAGGAAAATATGATCAAAGCAAGTTATACAATCATCCAAGAATGTCCTTATGTAAAACAACAGCTACAATGGAAACAATGGAGCAGAGCAATATATATTATGTAATAATATATAATATGTATTGTATAATAATATGCAATATCTGTTCTGTTGACCCAGTTCCTCTAGAGAACCCTGAATGACAAAATATGCTAAGAGAAAAACATGCTCATTTAATGTAACAGTCACTTAAAAACAGCACAAAAAACACGGCAACAAAAGTTAGGTGCATATTTGACTGGGGTAATAGTTCAGTAGTAGGGCAATAAAAGGGGGGATTATAATGATTTGATATTTTCTTTACATTGCCAATAACGTTTCATTATCCACACATTTTCAGAAAGTAGGCACATTTTCCCTGATTTGTCACATCATCTTCATCCATATAATAATCAGGAACTAGTTTTTTTTTTAACATTCCATTTTGCTAATGAACTATTTAATCTTCCAAGCACCAAATGTGTTTGAAAACTTGCATATAATTTATCTTATTTTACTAAGGTTCTGACTCTCTTAGATCAAGGTGAAGACCAATTACTGCTGTAACCAGGCAATGACACCCTTCCCATTTCCTGCCCCACTCCCAACATGGTGACTCCTAGACTATCTTGAACAAAATCTGGCTTCAATTATGAGGGCCAGTGACTTTTACAAACTGTCCAGGCTGCCAGGTAAGTTTCAGAGTGAGTGACTCATCCATGCTGCCTACTTGTCCTTCGTCAGGAAATCTGAAATCAAAGTGAATCCATACTCTCCATGTAACTAAAACTACAAATTAAAAATCTGGGTAGAGCCTCCTAACATCCATCTTTTCCTCTCGTGAGAGAACAACAACCCAGGTAAAACAATAAGCTAGAAATGAGGTTTAAAGAAAATAATAAAGGCTGTCTCAGTTCAGTTTCCATTATTGTGATAAAGCAACTTGGAGAGAATAGGATGCACCTCTAGGAATAGTCTGCCACTGAGGGAGGACGGGGCAGGAACCTGGAGACAGGAACTAAAGTAACAGACATGGAGGAACCCTGCTTCAAGCTGGCTCAGTTCTTTTCTTATACAGCTTAAGCCAACCGGCCCAGGGGTAGCATTGCCCATGATGGGCTGGGCCCTCACACATCAATCATTAATCTTTAAAATGCCCTGCAGGCTTATCCATTGACCCACCTGGTGAAGGAAACTTCTCAATTGAGATTCTGTTTTCCTAAATGACTCTGGCTTGTGTAAATGGATGTTTCCTATCCTGATTGCCCAGTACCAAATAACCAATGCAGAGACTGAATATGAATTATAAATGCTCAACTGATAGCTCAGGCTTGTTACTAGCTAACTCTTACATTTAAATTAACCCATATTTCTATTTATGCTTTACCATGTGGCTCACGGCTTGTTACCTCATTTTTTACAGGTCCTGCTTGCTCAGCAACTGTCTGGCATTTCCCCTGGCTCTGCCCTCCTTCCTCCCATCATTCTCAGTTCGGCTTTCCTGCCTAACTTCCTGCCAGGCTACTGGCCTGTCAGTCTTTTTGTTAACCAATGGGAGTAATACATATGCACAGAGTGCAGAAGGATTATTCCACAACAGGCTTGAGTCGAGTTGACCAATAACTAACCAGGACAGAGGCCAAAACTCAGGAGAACTATGGGGCATTGGCCACCTCCCCCACCCCACCTCTGCCCTCGAATCTGTGGGAGGCCACAGCATCTCTGCTTCATTCACTGTTCTTGGCTTTCTATTTCTGTAACCAAAGTCATTGTAATCACTACAACCAATGTCTAAGAGTCCCTACTCACTGCTATACTATTGTAAGATTTCAAAAGGGGACATCTGTGCAGACGTGGATCTTGTGACTCATCAAGGAAAATGAAGCAATCTAAATTGAACAGAAGGCAAAAGGGATCACATGATGCATAATCACCCACACAGTGCAAGGAAAAGGGTGATTCCAGGTTTTCTCTAGTTTTTTTTTTTTTTCCTTTTCTTTTTTTCTTGTGGAAAAGAAAAAGCATAAAGAAACAGGAACCAGGATGAAGAGAGAGATGGCACAGTGGTAAGAGCATTTACTGTGCAAGCATGAGACCCTCTACTAGCCTTGGTCTACACCAAAGAAGAATGTGAGGCACAAACATTTCTTTGCTTTTGGGGCACTATGGCTCCCAGGCAGTAAGAGTACAGGACAGGAAGGAGACAGAGCCAACACAAAGGCGTGTTACTGAGTTGACCATTTCTACCAGCACCCTCTGCTTGACCTACCAGGATACCCCCAAGGAGCCCTAGGAACTGCACCTTACATGTGTCTGCCCTAGAGATAAACTAGAATTAAGTATCCACATCCTTCTTTATCCCATTGGTCAAGGATGGCTCATGTCAGAAAGGAAGTTCCAGAAATTGTGTATTTTAGATCTGGAGCTGAACTCCAGGCTATGATATCAGAAAGCCATATGGCAGGAAACTTGGGGTACATGGTATAGCAAGCACCCATAGCAAGGTTCCTTCTAACTCTACCTGCTTGGGGCAGATTAAAGTCTACAGGAACTAGTAATCACAAAGGTAGATAAAGTAAGAAGTGGCCCTTAGTAACCTTTGCCGGAAGGCACAAAGCGGTTTCTGGGAATGTAGTTTTTGTTAAAATTCATACTTCTGCTCACAGACACACTCCCAGTGTCCTTGTGTTAGCTAAAGAATGGTGCAGCACCTCCTTGGGGATGGTCCTGCAGCAGCTCTCATCTAGCATGCTCTTCTAGCATCTAAGAGGAAGGAAGGCAGATGGCATATTCCTAAGCTATATGTAATTGTTCGGTGGGGAGTTCAAAGACAGAATACCTCAGGCTCAACAAATATGAGATCACGAGTAAAAATACTCAACATCAAACCAAAAACAGAATTAAGAAACACTTGAGTAACGATTATTTTTATAAAGGGCAACTAAGAGCCTCCAGGGCAAACTGTCTTCAAGAATTAAATGCAACAAAACTCCCTGAGGACTGGCTTTAAATGATCTGTGGGAATCATATTGCCCAGAAAGAGATGGCTCAATGGTTAAAAACATTAACTGATCTTCTAAAGGACCCATGTTTGGTTCCCAGAACCCACAGGGCCACTTACAGTAATCTATAACTCCAGATCTAGGGGATCCAACACCCTCTTCTGACCTCTGTGGGCACTGCATGTACATGGTGAATAGATATCTACACAGGCAAAACACCCATACTCATAAATTTTTTAAAAAAAAAATCTTTTTTGGTTAAAGGAAATATTTAACATTTGTTCATTTTAAAGTAAGTTCTATAGTAGATGTATTAGAGTTTCTATTGCTGTGAAGAAACACTATGAGCTCTACAACTCTTGGAAAACATTAAATGGGGTGGCTTACAGTTTCAGAGGTTTAGTCATTATCATCATGGTAGGCATGCAAGCAGACATGGTGCTGGAGAAGGAGCTAAGAGTCCTATACCTTGATCCATGGGCAAGAGGAAGTGAACTCTCTCACTCGGTGTAGCTCAAGCATAGAAGACCTCAAACCCCTTCCCCATAGTGACACACTTCTTCCTACAAAACCACACCTACTTCAACAAGGTCATACCTACTGATAATGACACTCCCTACGAGCTTATGGGGGTCAATTACATTCAAACTACCACAGCAGTATTGAAAAAAATCTTAACAAATGCTGATAAGGACATGAGGAAAAGGAAACCCTATACATTGGTTAGAGTATAAATTTGTATAGTCACTGTTGTAATTTTCAAAAGTGGCTCAAGAAAGAAAGACACCATGAAACAGAGTTCAAGTGAAGGTTTTTTTTTTTTTTTTTAATTAGGGGAAAAGGATCATAAAAGAGGGAAGGGGGAGGGGAGAGACCAGCCTCCAGGGACAGAAGCAGCTGAGAAGAGGAAAGAGAGGCGGGAGGGGGCAGACAGACAGACAGAAGGAGAGAAAGAGAGACAGACATGGGAGGCAGGCAGGGCCCTTTCAAAGGGAAAAATAGTGAAGAGGCACAAGCAGCGCTCTTAGTGGCAGCATCTGACGGTGGATCTTGTCAGAACTCCAAAGGCAGGCAGGCCAACACGAATGCCTACATACTAACAGTCATTAGCGTGTGTGTGTGTGTGTGTGTGTGTGTGTGTGTGTGTGTGTGTGTGTGTGTTCTATCAGCTCTGTTCCTCTAGAGAACTCTAACACATCCATTTTCCCTTGAACACAAAATACTGCCCACTATCTGAGGGGACCCTGTCAGTAGGACCAGGATCTAATCCTCGTACATGAGCTAGCTAGTTGGAGCCCATTCCTCATGATGAATGCCATGCTCAGCCTTAATGTGTAGGAGAGGAGCCTGAACCTTCCCCAACTTAATGTGCCAGACTTCTTTGTTGACTTCTCATAGAAGTCCTTACCTGTGAGCAGGAGAGGATGGGTGGGGGTGGGGGTAGGAGGGAAAACGGGTTGGAATGTAGAATGAAACTTAAAGAAATAAATTATAAAAAATAACTCCTATTCTTTATGAAGTCAGCCTGGACCCCCACAATCTTCTCATAGTGCCCTCCATTCCCTGGATGCCTGCATTAACACAGCCAAATCTCAACATTTGTAGAATTTGATGCTTCAGTATTCTAAGAACACTGTATTTCAAGATTGATTAAAATAAAGTCAGTAGATGAAATTTAATGTCACCTGTGTGATACTTTGAAAACCAAACACATCTGGTTCATGTAAACACCATGGGAAGTTGATATCAACAGGAAATCTTTGCCAGTTATATGTCTGGTAGAAGATTAATAACCAGAATAAAGAAAGAACCCAAAAACCTAAACATCAAGAAAATCAAATATTCAAATAAAAAAAGAGCCACAGAATTAAACAGTGAGTTCTCACAAGAAGAAATGGTATTGATTAATACATATTTTAAAGTGTTCAACATCATACTAGTATGATGGCACACCTTTTTAATCCCAACATTTGGAAAGCAGAGGCAAATAGATGTCTGTGAGTTCGATACCAGCCTGATCTATATAGCTGTCTCCAGGCCAGTCAGGATTACACAGTGAGATCCTGTCTCAATAAAATGAAATTAAAATGTTTAAGATCTTTACCCATCAGGAAAATGCAAATGAAAATGGCTTTGCTATCCTGTCTCATGCCAAAAAGTCATTACAAATGCTGGTAAGTATGAGGGGACAGGAAAACACACCTACATTGTTGCTGGGAATATAAACTGTATAGTCACTATTTAAATCAGTGTGGTTTCTCAAAAAGTTAAAAACTGGATCTGCCCTATGATGCAACCATTCCTTGCAAAAGGGCTGTAATAGAGATACGCACATACCTGTATTTATTGCTGCTCTATTCACAAGAGCTAGGAAGCAGAACTACCTTAGATGTCTCAGGTGAGAGGATAAAGAAAATATGGTACACTTACACAATGGTATTCTATTCAGCAATTAAAAATGAAATTTGCCAAAAACAAAACAGCTGGAAAACATACTGAATAAGGCAACCTGGGCCCAGAGAGAAAAGTGCCTTAGATTCTCATTCATATGCAAACCTTAGACTCACATCCTCAGAGATCTGTGTTTACGTTGATGTGGGTATCAGAAGAAGCCACATATCAAGAGAAGCAGCATGAGAGTGTGGAGGCAGGGAAGAGATCTGAAGGGAGGTGTGCACAGTAAAGCATGTGAAATAGGAAAGTTTGGAGGAACACTATGGAAAGAAAGGCTTAAAAAGGACTAAGGTAGGAGAATAAAAGAAAGGTAGTATCGAGGAGGATTTATGAAATAGGCACACAGAACCCTACTGCTTTAAGAGCTAACAGACTATATTTTTGAATGACTGTCCTCATACCTGTTTCCCCTTACTATGTGGTTGGTACTTCTGCCCTGAAATGTCGCAACAATATCCCTATCACTGATCTTGGATAAGCTTTAAGAATGTCTCTACCATTACAGTATGTTAGAAATGATACTGTGTAACTTCTGATGTTAGGTCACAAGAGAACATGAAGTGTATACCTAGCTCCCTGTTTAAATATAATCACTCTTGAACACCAACTGCTCTATTATAAATCAGGTCCCACTCCTGATACCAATGTTGGTATTAGTTAGCGTTTCTATTACTGTGATAAAACTCTGTGACCAAAAGCAACGTGGGGAAGGAAGGGCTAATTTTATCTCACAGCTCTCAAGTCACACCCCATCACTGAGGGAAGTAAGAACAGGAGACTAGAGATAGAAAGGAAGCAGTTCAATACTGTGGCACTGCCCATGACTTGCTCAGACTGCTTTCTTATACAAACCAGGACCACCTGCCCAGGGTGACACCTCCCACGGTGGGCTAGGCACTCCCACCTCAATCACTAACCAATAAAACACCCTAAACACTTGCCTACAGCCAATCTGATGTAGCCATTTTCTCAACTGAGGTTCCCTCTTCCCAGAAGTCCCTAGCCTGTGTCAAGCTGACACACACATAACATCCAGCACAGGAGGTTATTTGACACATAGAAACTCAGTTGTCAAATAGTTCCAATATTCCAAGGCTGATTAAAACAAAGCCAATCAATAAAATTCAGCCTCGGCATGGTACTTTTAAAACTTGCAAATCTCTGGTCTGTGAAAACTCTATTAAATTTGGGGATCAATATTAATACTTTATGTGCTGGAAACTTTTGGGGAGGAAAAAAGAGTCCTTCTCTATTTTGTTTCATCCTACTTGGGAGACCTGATAGGGAGCCTATCAGGGAGGGTACATAGGCAAAGCCAACAACACAGACATATGCCAAAGCCCTATGGAGAGAAACTGAACTACTGTCTGCTGGGTGAGGTAGGTGAGCTAGCTGGCAAGTGAGCCTCCAGAAGTTTCCAGCTGTCAAATTTCCTGTCTCCTGTCCTGATATCTGTGACATTATGGAGTGAGATAAGCCACCCCTGCTGTGTCTAATCCAAATTCATTATCAACAGGATTTGTCTGTTTTATTTCACTGAATTTTAGGGCTGTCTATACACCCATAATGACTAAGAAAAAATAAACATTTGCAGGTACAATATCTTTGGTCTCATCTTTCTGTTATTCACAGAGTGACTTTTTCAAACAACCTGGAGACCATATGATCGGCGCTAGGCCGGTGAGGGAATGGTTTATGTCTACACACAATTCAACAATGTCAAGTTTTATTTGGCTGGAAGATGAAGGTGGTTCCCAAGGTCATGAATTAAAGCAAAGCAGTTGGCATGTTTCTTATCTTTTCTTTCCACAGGAGGACAGGACTTGTTTTGAGCGGTTCCTCACACTGATAATATCCAAGAGGCCATGAATGATGTCTTTCTTCTTATGCCACCCTCCCTGCCTTCCCCTTAACTTCTAAAGAGTTGAAAGGATTAGAGACCAGTTTGTAGCTTCAGTGCCTGGTAATCTACGAGGATCCCAGAGCAAGTAGTGTGCAGTGTTGGTTTACATCCTAGATATAGAATGGAGAAACTCCTTAGCAAGACGTGTGCAGGTGAAGAACAGGCTAGAATACTCAACAGCAAGAACAGAATAAAGGTTTCCAACAACCTTCCAGTCATCAACATCAATTTGTACTTTAAGCCACATTCCTTCAGCAGGGGAGGTCTCATTGCTCTTCCCTCTCTCCCTACATGTCCACTCCTTGAAATGTGCTCCTTTACAGCTCACCTCTCAAAACGATTGTCCCTGAACTCCAGCTCGCATAATTGTCCGTCCATCTAGCATCTCTGCTCATCTCAACTCACCTCATCAAAACATTGGTTCCCAATGTTCTTTCCCAAGCCTGCCTTCCTTGCCTTCTCTATCTTGGTGAACAGTGATTCTGTTCCACCGGCTCAAGAGAAAAGCCACTGACACAAACAACAGCCCATCTGTCAGCAAGTGCATGTCACATGTCAAACCCAACCACTTCTCATGACTCCCACCGCTACTGAGCCCACCCAGACTGAGCCTCTTGCCTGACTATTGTGTCAGCCTACTAACTGGTCTCCCTGCTTCCATGAGGCCTTTTCAGAAGCCAGAATGAGCCCTTAGAATAACAAATTCAGTCATGTGCTTTGTCTACTTAAAATCCTCCAGTTGCTTTGGATGTCACTCAGAACAAAATCCAAACTCCTTAGATTGGCACAGAATCCATAGTTGGTTCACTACGGCTCCTGTCCACTATTCCTTTCTTCTGGTTCAG
Source organism: Phodopus roborovskii (assembly GCF_943737965.1). NCBI lineage: Eukaryota > Metazoa > Chordata > Mammalia > Rodentia > Cricetidae > Phodopus > Phodopus roborovskii. The sequence goes on along the minus strand of NW_026125295.1, from coordinate 17,776,277 downwards.
CTTGCTCCAAGCTCACTGGCTTCCAAACTGCTCCTGGAAAAAAACCCAAACTCTTTACTGCCCCACTGTTTCTGAATTCCTGCTCTCTCTGGCTAGATTCTCTCTCTCTCTCTCTCTCTCTCTCTCTCTCTCTCTCTCTCTCTCTCTTGTCCCATGTCTGTATAGCTCATTCCCTCACTCCTTTTCTCTTTCATTTATGAGTTCTACAAAAATTAAGTGTCAAGGTCTTCTTTCATTATCTATAGAAAGACAACCACCATGTTCTAGAAACCTATTTCTCTTCTCTGTTTTATTTTTCTTCAAAATACTTGCTGACCAGAACATTAAATAGATGAACTTGCTGTCCATCCTCATGAGTCAGAATATGAGTTCTATCAGCAAATCTCTCTCTCTCTCTCTCTCTCTCTCTCTCTCTCTCTCTCTCTCTCTCTCTCTCTCCATCTTATATACTGCTGACTTTCCAGTGCCCAGAATAATACTTTCTGTCTTATGGGAGTCACATAAATGGCTAGAACAGCACAACCTACTCACAACTGAATCAATAAAGAAAGGACTCAGTCCATGGCCAAGTGCCACCTGGACAGGAGGCAGAAGGCATATGGACCACTTCAGTGAAAACACACATCTGTTCACCTTGGGTCTCAAGTTGCTCTGGAAACTCTCCAGAGCAGTCACAAAATGAAAGGGCCCTAGTTTCCCCTTTGTCTAGGGACATAGTATCACCCCTCTAGAAGTAAATTCTTTAGTGCCGTGGGTCTGAGTTTTTAAGAGTCCACATTGTGTTTCTGTTTCTTGAACTCCAGAAGATAATGGAAGCTATTTTTCACAGGAGATGCAGTAAAAATTAAATGAGTGCTCTCTCGTTCTCTCACACACACACACACACGTGATTGTGTAAGAGAATAATCTTGACTCAGCCTACTTAGCAACTGACATTCATATATACTGATTGTAATGAATATCTATGCTAACATATGGACACACAATTGGCCTAAACGACTTGTTAGTTCCTGCTGTAAAACATACTCATCTATAAGGAGGAGGAATGGACAATATTTTAGCACTCCACACATAATGGTTATTTTATTTTGTTCCAATAAGAATGTTGAAAGGTGACATGGCAGCAGTCTTTTTAAAGTGGTCATTGAAGCTCAGAAAGTTTAACTAACCTGTCAAAACATAGCCATGCAGTCAGAAATTAGAAAGCTATTTCCAAAAGACCAAATCATTCTCTTTATATTCTTAAAATTAGCCTCTCTACCAATGATTTTCCCAATGCTTTAAGTTTTATCAAAAAAATCACAGAAAATGAAAAATGCCTGATACAAAGGATATGTGCTGTGTAACTGCACTGCTGTGAAATTCGAGATGATTTTCATAGAAGAAATAGTGATCTGGCATGTGTGGAGGTGCAAGGGTGGGTGGGTTGGGGAAGGATGAAGTGAACTTCTAAGGAGACACAAATCTCCTTCTGCTTGATAGTGGGTAATGTGATATATGTGTTTGTCAAAACTCATCAAAGCATATACTAAAAATATGTGCATTTCACTGTATATAAATTACATTTCCATTTTTAACGTTTAAAACCACAGAGGAGGAAAATGAATTAGTCTTGAGTCTCAAGCAAAAAATAATAGCACTGTTTGGGGAGCTTTAATTAAACCTTAGAACAATCCAAGAATCAAACTCTTCTTTGCTGGAAAGAAGGTGAAAGTTGGCATGTTAGGTGGCTTTTTGGTCAACACTGTCATGTGATGAGCCCTCCCACCTCAACTGTCACTGAAAAGGGTTATCCTGACAAAGCTGGAAGACAACATTTGGACTCATCCCAAATGGTCCTCATGATTTTAACCTCTGGATGATGTGTGTAAGGAGACAACATAAATAATAACCAGTCAGGGCAGGCTATATTCCAAGTGGTAATTTAGTAAAATATCACAAGAACAGATACTAGTCTGTGAAGCCTAGGGATAAAAAATAAAGATGAGGTTTTTCCTCACATGCCAGAATATATTTTACTTCTGTTTATTCCTGTTCCCTGTTACTTAGTACTTTTTAAAATTAATTTCATATTGAGAGTATTCCTATGAGGCAAACACATAGCTTCCAGTTGAAATGAAGATTAAACTTTACATGGGCTAGCCACCATAATCTATCTTAAGTCATTTCAAATGAACCTCATTCAAAATCTTGTGGAAGCTTTAGCCGCACTGAACTGTGTAGTCTATTTTTAGTGCACCCAAGCTCTTATTTAAGGTGGGAGAAGAGGTAGGAATAAAAAAAAATCACAGTGCAGTTAGGAGCCTTTCCGTGCATCATTTCCCAGTCGTCCCTTTCTTGAATGATTAAGTTCTCTACCTCTTCTATATCAAGGCAATTTAAATTCACACAACCATGCAAAGGCATGCAAAAATAACTCACAGGGAAGACACCAGCCACTGGAAAAAACAATAGAAAATAAATAACAGATTCTTGCTTATCATGCCAGCCTCCGACTATAACAGATACATAGTCCCTTGATGTTTTCCTCAGATGGCACATTGAACAAAAGGCCTTAAGGAAAAGAGCATTGATTTGGCTGAGAGAAATAGAAAAGTTAAACGATGTGAATCAGAGCCTCTTGATCTTTGGGCTGCAATGACCAGATGGGGGTCACATAACTGAATGTGGTCACATGGTTGGCATACAATGACCAAAAATTAATTCAAAATCAAAAAGGCAACCAATCCAAGGTGCTTCTGGACCTCTCAACCATGTTACACCAAGATGGTTCTGCAGTTTTGGTTCTAAATATACAATAGACATGCAATGCTAACAGGGCTACCTGAAACAGCATGGCTCAGACACAAGTCTCCGTCAGTGTTACACCGCACATACAATATGGCAGCCACTCAATCACACACGTAGCTAGTAGAGCACTTGAAATGTGACTAACACGATTGAAGAACTATATTTTGAGTTTCATTTCATTTTAATTCAGTTCCATGTTGACTAGCTTCCCATGACTGGTGGCTATTGGGTTGGATAGTACAGCCCAAGAATGTTAGCAGAGAAATCAACAGTGACACTGACCTTATGTTCACAGGGGACCTGGAGTCTCTGTTATCTCCCTCATAGACTTTAGGGCATTAGCCTTACGTCCATGTGACTTTGCCATGGGTATTTGTTGGAGATATGTGCTATTCCCAGGGGAGAGACTTCAGCCATATCTGATGAGCACTTCCTCACAATCATGAGGGTTATGACACGTGGAAACATTCTCTTTCCTCCCCTTGACCCAAGAGACTCCAGAGCATACCCTTACACACAGTTGGTCCAGCTTTTTGCCTGGCGTCAATCCTAAACCACGGAAATAGCAAGGTCTCCCAGTGGGAAAAATAAAATAAGTGTGGCAGCCTGCCTCACTCTGGCGAGACTGCATTGATCTCTGTAGCAGCTTCTTCCTGTGTGTTCAGTCTCTCCACAGGCTGCAACGACAGGGCACCACAGCCCTGCCAGGCTCCCTTCCCAACCTCTCCTGAACGAAGGCAATCCTTGGTGGGAACCAGCTTTGCAATCTACTCACGAAATTCCCTGCAAGTGAGCAAAGCATTAAGCTTTGATGATGAGCAAGGTCACAGAATTAGCTAGAGAAGGAATCAGATCCTGTAGCATTGACTAGTCATCCTGCCTAGAGCAGTTACTAAATAACAAATGAGTAACAGCCTGAGACGCCTTGGTAGAAAATGATGCTGTAGCCATTTAGTAATGTCTTCACTGGTACATAGATTAGGCTCTGGATGTGTATTTCTGTGCAGCCTCTGTGCCTTTGCTACAGATTGGGATGCAAGCAAAGACATACAAAGAAGTGGAAAAACACAAACACATTGGCTACTAAACAGCCCAAGGAAGCACTGAAGGTTCAGTCGGGATAGAGAGATACTGGAGCTCAATTGCAACCGGAGGCATGGGAAGGATGAGGGAAAGGTAAATACGGAGAATGAAGGCGTGACCAAGGATGAATGACAGTGATGTTCCCATGAGATGGCTTAACAGGTAAAGGCACTGTGGGCCTCGTCTGATGACTTGAGTTCTATTCTTAAGTTCCAGGAGCTGGAAAGAGAGAACCAACTCCTGCAAGTTGTCCTCTGACATAGACACATAGACACATACACACACACACACACACACACACACACACACACACACACACACACACACAAATAAATGTAGTCTTTAAAATTATAAAGACACACCTGGCCTGCAGGAGGGAGGTACAGAAAGAGGATCTAAGTGTTGCTTATCTCATTGCTGTGACCAAGCATCCAACCAGAAACCACTTAAGGGGAGAAAGGTTTGTTTTGGCACATAGTTCAAGGGCTCATTTCATCACAGCGAGGAGAGCATGGTGTCAGGAGCTTAGGTAGCTGGTGATGTCATGGCTGTCAAGAGGCAGAGATGCTAAGTGCTGACATTCACCTTTTCATGCAGTAAAGGGCCCGGGCCCACGGTATAGGGCTGCCCCAGTTGAGGGTAATTTTCCCATCTCTATTAAACTAGAGAAGGCCTGCACTGACATGCTTGATCTCTATGGGGAGGCCTGGAATTTATTTAATAGGGAAGTAAATGTGTTTCAGCAAAGTTATGGTTAATCTTCACTGGCAACTTGCCTGGGTTTGGAATCTCTCTCAGAGACACACCTTTGGGCATGTCTGAGAGAGGGTTTTCTTAAAGATTCACCTAAGGAGGGGCAGAGGGAAGACCCACTCTAAATGTAGGAGATACAAGTACCTCCTACATTATATTTATATAAGAGAGAAAAAAGATATAATTGGTCTAGCTGTCTTTAAAAAAATAATAAACGGCTGTGTATGAGAATGGGTTGCCTGGAACAGTGGCAGCCACCTTATAAAAACAAGATAATAGGGTTTGAATACACACACACACACACACACACACACACACACACACACAGGAAAATGGTAGTGAGGAAAGACAAAAAATGAGCCTTTGATCATTGGGGAACTTCTATTATATGAAATGACAGGTTGTTGATTAGGATAATGTTACAAAAATGTGTATGCTTCCTATACACATACATATTTCAGGGAATATATATATAATACATGTACACATATAATATATATTATATGTGTACATGTATGTGAAAGACAAATTGAACCAAACATGATGCCACCATTCTGAGATGCCAGACAGGCAGTGCAGGGTTCTAATCTTCAAGAGGAAGGAAACCCATGTGGTTTGGCTCACTCACGTGGCTCTTTATTTGGTAGTGCTATCTAGTCCTCAGGGCCAACAGATGAAGTATGAGATGGGAGCAGATACTGTTATGTTAGGGACTGTGCTGGCTAGCTTTTTTATATTAACTTGACATAGGCTAGGGTCATCTGGGAAGAGGGAAAGTCAATTGAAAAAAAAAATGCCTACTGCAGATTGACTGTCGGAGAGTCTGTAGAGCATTTTTTTTAATTGGTGATCAATATGGGAGGGCCCAGCCCACTGTGGGTAGTATCTCCCCTAGGCAGGTGGTCCTGGGTTGAATAAGAAAGCAGGTTGAGCAATCTATAGAGAGCAAGCCAGTAAGCAAAGTTCCTCCACACTTTTGCAAGTTCTTATCTTAACTTCCCTTCATATTGGATAGTAAGCAATAGAGGGAATTGAAATGAGTATCAGAGAGGATAAAATTGTTTTGCTGTGGGAAAGACTCGATTTTCCTCTGGTTGCTAACTAGAAAACTAGGCTTCCTGTTTAAGGTAAGAGCCCAGGAGACCTAAGAGGAGGGAAAGAGCTGTGATTTACGTTTTTCAGTGTTGGCAGGAGGAGCCACAAGCTCTACTAGAATAGAGAGACTTCAGGGCTGGGTTCATAGACCAAGGCAGCAGAGCACTACGTGAAATGCACAAGGCGCTAGGTTCAGCCAGCAGCACCACCGAAAGGAAAGACAATGATGCAGGCAAGACGTCACTGACTAGCTCAAGTGATCCAGACATGTGATGTTGGTGGGCAGAGAATTAGATCAATGAGACAGGTCAGAGAGTCCAGAAACAGACTACATACTCAAATTCAAATTGATTTTGGACAAAGGAAATAAGATAATTCAATGTACTACAACCAAATATGTAGGGAAATATGAGCAAGAGATGAATCATAAGCCTAAATGCAAAAGCTTCTGCAAGATGACAGATGGGCTGGGGTTGTTTGTATTTTGAACCAGTTTCCCAGCTGCTGGCCATGCTTCTGCTCCAGAGATCAGCCTTCCCTTTTATTTGAGACAGTATCTTACCAGTGTCAAACTCTTGATCCTCCTGGCTCAGCCTCCTCAACACAAGGATTACAGGCATGTGCCACCAGATCCCGGTAAGAAGCTATATTTTTCCATTTTGACATTACTTTTAAAAAGAAAAAAGATTTATTTGTTTCCTTTATTTAAATGCCTTACTTGAAGTACATCTCTGCACCGTGTGTTTGCATAGGATCCTCTGCAACTGTATCTACCAACAGTTGTGACTAGAACCTGGGTCTTCTTGCACCGTGTGTTTGCATAGGATCCTCTGCAACTGTATCTACCAACAGTTGTGACTAGAACCTGGGTCTTCTGGAAGAGCAGCCAGTGCTCTTGATCTCTGGGCCAATCCCCCCATCCCAGGAAAGAGTTTTTGGAGGTGACTAATGCCTGGGATATTGTATCCAAGAGAAACGTATTGCACCTTTCCTGAAATAGTGGCATGCCCCAACTCAAAGAAGAGATAACAATGTATTTACTATGCACACCTGCTTACAACAGAGTGTGAAGCTAAGATATTCAAAGTGATTCTCCTCCCTGTGGCTGTCTGCTGACGAAATAACGCTGTTATTCCCTGAGTTATAAAATGCCCTCTGCCTAGACTTTTATGTTACTATACATTTCTTCTTGTCATTGCTGTCTGTCCCCTCTGTGTCGTGTTTAAGTTGTGCCCCCGCTGTCTGAATTACCATAGGCTTCTTAGAGCAACAAATGGCTCCAAACAAACAAGGAGGTAGCCAAAAACTTCAGATTGCCTTCCACATAGGTGCAGAGGTTGGAAGGATTAGAGCCTGGGTATGGCTTGGGAGGCTTCAGCTTAAATTCTGAGCCACTGTTTAGTTAGATATGGCTTAACCGGCAATTTCTCCTACCACATATAGTGTCATTCCTGTGAAAATTAATTGAGGGAATACACAGGAAGTCCTCAGTGCATGGCTTGAGCCACATCAAGGAACTATATTAAATGTAAGTAGGACTTACACTTTGTGCTTTGAACCAAATAAATGAGCATTTTTATGTTTTCATAGGTAGGAAGTTTCTCCTTAGCCAGCATGAGCATTAAACTGGGGTGCAGCAGAGACGACAAGGCATGTGGAGTAGAGAAGGCAATTGGAGAATTACTGCAGATCTGCAAGAAGGACAGTCCATATTTAGTTCCAGGCAGCCATCACAGAATGTTTTAAGCACACAGAGACATGGGGACTGGATTGAACGTGGGCATATTTGGGACAGAAGAGGACATTCTAAATTCCTCTCACTCATCTTTAACAAATCACACAGTATGCCTGGAAGGTGACAGCACACACTGTTACTCTTGAGGTCCAGTAAGGAGAGAAAGAGCAGATGGTACCCAGGAGTCCGGAGCTTTCCACAGCTGACGCTATGACTGCTGGAAGACAGCTGGGGAAGGCGGTCCCAAGCCAAGTACACCCAACACTGAAGGAAGGAGGGTTGCTTACTCCTTGTTTGGGGCAGGAGGATATCATCATCTCATAGCACCCATAGGTGCCCTCACCAGAGAAGCTGGTGGCTAATCACGTGACAAACACTTAAGATGAAATAGAACCAGAAACACATGATGGATGCCAGTGAAGAGTCCATAGCAACTTCTGAGGGAAGGATCCATCAAACTCTAAGGTTGTCTTAGTGTCCTCGAGAGGTATTGGGCCACGGAGAGGCAGAAAAGCACATTCTAGAGCAACCAGCATGCACATCACAAGCTCTTGATTCTCCATGGTGACGGGGAAGAGTGATGGGGCTTCCCAACCAGTGCTGATCTAATGAGTGCTTTGGGCCCTGGCCCTGCAAATCACTAGGAGGGAAATAATAGAGGGCCCAGCATAGCTGAGCCTATTTCAGACAGGCAATGTGGAAAGGAGCCAAAGATATTAAAGAGAAAGTGAATCAGGATTTGAAAACACCAGGAAAAAAATCAATAAGACAGAAATGGCTTAGTGACAATAAAAGCCCTGAATGATGGTTTAGAACGAGGGGAGTCTTGCCTCTCTCAAGACCAAATGTGTCACCCTATGAAGATAAGTTTTCTGTGCCTTGGCCTTCTCAAGGTTTTAATACGGGAGTAGGTTTAAGTTATCTATGCAGAATGGGGCAAAATAGAATTTGGTATATTTCTAAGGAGAAGGAAGAGAAAACATGATACACTGAGCCTGCTCAAATCCAGAACCAAATCTGCAATCAGGACCAAAATGGTCCTGTGGGAGATCACAGGGCCAGCATCTGTCACCTCAGAAATGGGTCAATGGTGAGCCTGAGCAGAGCCCCGAGTCAGGAAATGGCCTTAAGACCCTTGGATAAAATCATTGGCCCACTAAGCTGCACTCAAGTGGAACCATTGTATCTGTCAATGGTTCCCTACCTGAGGCCCTAAGACATTTGTTCATGTCTCCCCAGGGAGAGTCACACAATAGTTATCAAAACAGAGAAATTGACATTTTTAATGTGGATCTTAGTTGGCACAAATTTAAACTTATGCAGTTATGATTTTTAAGACACAAGTGTTCCTAGTTCCCAACCCTCAATGAAGAAGCTTTTACACACATATTCGAGGTGGGAACTCATCCTGCTCATAATCCTGCTGACCATTGACACAGACGTTTTAGACCGATGGAAGGGGCCTCTTAGCCCAGATGGGCTCAGTCCAGGGGCCTCACCTAAAAAACACGCTCCCAGCTAGTGTCTCCCCAGTCGGTGAGGATATGCAACATGAACATGGGTATGTCAAAGCAAAGATACATTCTTTTTTTTTTTTTTTAAGGAAAAATAAGTAAAAGTGAGAAAGTTCCCAATGGGTGGGACAAGTCCCAAGGGAGGGCTACCACTGGCCAGTCAGATACAGAAGTAATTTCTGTTGAGATCTGCTAATTTTCTGGGTGCAAGACGAGCCAAGCCAGTGGGGGTGGGGCTGACACTGCTCATGCCCCTCTGGCCCAACAGGAGAGATGATTCTGCACTGTTTGCCCATTATGGGGTGGGGTTGTGCATCGAAGCCCACCCTGTCCATTTCTTCACTTGTTTAGTTTGCTGCTGGCCTTGGCACATGTTGCTAGTTGCCAACCTTCACTTGCTTTGCTGGCTATTAAGAAAACTATATTCTCTTTGTTCCCTAGCTACATGATTGGCTTGTTACCATGGGCCCTTGTCCTTACTGCCTGTGGGGAGCTAACTCCTGCCTCAGCAGGACTCACAAGGCATGTAATAGCTAGCAGAGTGCAGCCTCTCTAACTCCACCACATCTCCCACTTCCATCCCACCACAATGGTCACCAAACCTTCCTCAAATGATTAGAGAACATATTCACAAGTGCACTGGCTTCTCTGACTCACAGGCAAGGTGACCGTCCTAGTTCCACTTCGGCTGCCGTGATGAAACGCCATGACCAAGAGCAGCTTGGCAGAGGAAGGGCTTCCTTTGGTTTACCATTCTAGGTTGCAGTCCATTATTGTACAGACATCAAGGCAGGAACTTAAAGTATCATGTCCATGGTCAAGACCAGAAAGAAATGGGCCCATGCTATCTGCTTGCTTTCTTCTAATTCTCTCTTCTCTTAAATAACTAAGGAACCCTGACTGGGGAATGGTGACACCCACGATGGGCTGGATCTTCCTACATCAATTAACAGTCAACACAATCCCTCATAGACATGTCCACAGGCCAACCTGACCTGGATTCTCTACCCAGGTGGTTCTAGGTCTTAGCAAGTTGACATTTAAAACTAACCATCAAAGTATCTATCTAACCTATCTTGGCCTACCATACCTTTAAGAAATAAGGGGGAATGCTGTTGATTATATAGAATGCCCTGGATTATTCTGGGAAATCAGAGACCCCTGCAACAGCTCTTTTCACTCAGCTAAAGTGATTTTGTTACAGACCAAGGACAAATGCCATCCTTTATATAAGACCCATCCTCTCGTGGATATCTAGACAAAGGAAGATGAACAAGAAGAGAATACGAAAACTGGATAGGTGTGGAGGGGTACCTCTAATTCCAACACTCAGAATGTGGAGGAAGAGGATGGCAAGTTCAAGGCTAACTTGAACTACATGGCAAGTATTAGGCTAGCCTGGGCTATGTGGCCAGACTTCCTCAAAAAAAAATATGAGTTAATGAATAAGAAATTATAACTGATAAAGTTCTGAAGGAAACTTTAAAGGCAGATCAAGTGATATAGTGTCTGGCAAGCGTGGCCAGGAAAACCTGCTTGAGGAGAAGACACTTGGCTGAATGTACTCAGTTGTGCCAAGATATGGAGACAGAGGGGTCCTCACAGCTGATTGGTCCAGGCAGAGTCCATAGGACCTGAGCTGTGGTCGATACAAGTGACACTATGAACTGGGGAATCTTCTGAAGAGTCTGAGCAGGGATAACCTGGCATGGGTCACAGTTAGGGGAAGGAGACACAGCAGAGTCAGCTGCCTGAACTAATAGGACCTTGGGAGGGGGTATAAAGGCAGGCCTAACTCCCTTAATAGATCAGTCTGCAGCACGCTCTGCTACTCACTGATCCCAGGGCCTGAGTCATCGGTGCTGTGGCTTCTCACACCCTTCCCCAAGGGGTGTCTGAGCAGGGTAACCTGAAACAAATAGACTAGAACTCTGGAACTGTAAGCCAGCCCCAAATAAATGCTTTCTTTTATAGGAGTTGCCATGGTAATGATGCCTCCACAGCAATAGAACATTGAAGAAGACAATTGCTAACAGAGATTGACTGAATGCAGGTGGTATCCATATGAGTCTAGCCTGTTATTAGAGATCAAATGTGACATGGTGCTCAGGAGAGAGTATAGCTCTCTTTAATGACTTTTTGAAGAAAGCTGGAGTTCAGTGAATGTTAGTGGACCACCCATTTCAGTTCCTGAGTGTGGAGAACTGGGTGTGTCCTATCTCTCACACATCATACTCCTGTGTTCAGGGCATTAAGAGAGAGGGCATTTTTCTTTCCTGTCTTGTGGTCTTGGATTATTTTTCTCCGAATGTCTCTATGGATATGCATGTGAAAGAATTCATCAACTCTTCAGAGACAAGGGTATCACTACTCTAGCCCCTTCCAGCCTCCTTCCCAGGCCATGGAAAGCACTATTCATCCCCTGTTAAGAAGGCAGGCATGTTTCAGGGGTTCTCTGCAAAGAATACTGCCTGCTTAACAACTATGTGCTTAATTATGTATTTCTCTATCTAGTGAATATTGATTAAACATGCTTTCCAAATAACGTGAGTGTTGTAGGAAATATGCAGATGTAGTACCTGAGTGCATTGAGCTTATATTTGCCATGGGACAAAGCTCTTGAAATACTAACAGATGTAACCTTCCTGCTATATTCACTTTTTTCTTTCCTTCCCACTTGTGTACCAAGGCTGTGATCATGGCCTTAGGAGAAAGATGTAGTAAACAAAAAGTAGGGACCTTTTGTGGGAATACACATGACATTGGATGGGGGTAGGGTGTAGCTCAGTGGTAGGACTCAAGCTTAACAAGCACAAGGCCCTGGCTTCTATCCACGGCCTCAGCCACAGAAAGGGAGCGGTACCAGACATAGACAAAATATTAACAGGCACAGGGCTTTAACCTCACCCAGATCCTACTGGAGAAAAGACAGTTCCCCCGAGCTGAAAGGGAAAGATGGGAACCGCACAGAGAGGCCATGAGGACAAGATGTGCCTCTGCCAAGGATCTCCAGTGAGGACTCAGCAAATGGTGTTATAACTGGTGCTGGATGCGTGTCTCGGTTCCCAACTTCAAGCTGTCATGTTTTATTGAGGATTCGAAAGCTACATTCGGCTTATCCAAGCAAAGTGAATTGGACAAAGTCTACCAAGTCATAGATTCGCCACCTGAGCACCACTGCCAAGTGCTTCCAAAACACAATGTGTAAGTGAAAGTGGATGCTGGGAGAGAGCCTCCTCAACGAGCTCAATCCTGGTGAAGTGAGTGCTTTGTGATCACTCTGCTTGTGTTAAACAATACATCTTGAAGGATGGCTTAGAAGAAAAATGAAATTGTAATTGTCTCTTATAATGTGTACAGGATGTCCTTGTGGACTGAATGTTTGCCTCCTCCAAAATTCTTAAGTTGAAAGGCTGCCAATAAAACAATGGTTGGAAGATGGGGCTTTGGGGAAGTAATTAGCTGTCACTCCCAGCCCCTAGAACTGTGTGCAATAACTTTTTTGCTGTTTTGAAGGCATCCAATTTGTAGTGTCTTGTTGCAGTTTCCCAGGCAGACTGAGAAATCGAATGACTAGCTCTATTTTTCAGGGCAATTAACTAGAAAGAATGGTATTTAAAGAGTATGGCACACAAGGGCCTCCAGACACCGTAACACAAAATTTCTAACAATGTTATGTATGATTGAAATCCTTCGTTGGGAAACTCTGCCCTTCAGAGCTTAACAAGGGAGTCGCACAGTGCTGGGAAATGGATCCCAGGACAAGCCACACTTCGAGCTGTCAGAGAAAGTCAAACAGAAACAGAAGTATGCCACCTGCAGGAACCAAAGGCTAACTGGCGTGAACCAACATAGTGGCTCCCGAATGTTCTCCTGAGAACCAACTATGACGGCAGTCCCTTCTAGGCACTGTTCCCCTGCCCTAGTGGAGAAACTGTGTTTTTCTCTTTATGTCACTTTCTCCTTTTATGTCACTAAATGCTTTGTGGTATTGCGCTTGATGGATATCGTATTGGCAAGTTTCCAGGCACCAAAAGAGAATTAACTCTGCCTTCCGGGTATGTAAAGAGAGAGTGGACTATTTATCGCTCATTAGAAACACTCACCAACTGTTCCAGCCTCCATGAAATTTGCTGAGGCTGTGTGTGTGTGTGTGTGTGTGTGTGTGTGTGTGTGTGTGTGTATGTACATGTGTACATGTTCATTCATGTGTACATATTCATGCATGTGTACATGTCCATGCATATGTATGCATGTATGTGTGGAGGCCAGAAGTTGATGTTGGTGTCTTCCTCAATCACTCTCTAAGTTGTTTGTTTAGTCAGGGTCTCTCACTGGTTCAGCTAGGCTAGCTTTCAGCAAACCCCAGAGTTCCTCCTTTCTCTACCTCTCCAGTTGGGATTACAGGCATTTGCTAATGCACTCAGATTTTGCATGGGTGACAGGGATCCTAACTCATACTTGCATGGCATACACTTCACCTGCTGAGGTGTCTCCCCAGCCCTGAGCAATTCTGAATCTTAAAGAAAGCTATGTGCAACTAGCCATAAACTGAACAGTTCACACAGCTGACACTTTCTTCCCAGAATTCTGGAGGCTAAAGGTCTGGCCTCAAGATGCTAACAGATTTCATGCCTAGTGAGACCTTTTCCAGGATGCAAAACACTAGCTTCTCCTCATAGCATCTCATGGTAAATGGTAGGAGAGCTACATCTGTGTCCTTCCTTTTTACTTAGTCCCCATTCACAGTGCCTCTACCACCAAAAGACCCACCTCCAGATACCATCCCATCAGGAATTAGATTTAACACATGGACTTTGGGGGTAAGTAAACATTCAGGCAGTAACAATGGGGAATCAGCAAATGTTCATGATCTATCTACTCCTTCAGGCACATCGACAGGATATAAAGACTTTGAGAGATAAGGGATTGGTAATCTGCTCAGAGAGGAGAATGCAAGTCATATATTGAGCAAAAATAAGTCAGTGTATGTGTGTGTGTGTGTGTGTGAATCTGTTAGAGATGAAAACTCTCAACCCCCCCAACCCCTCCTAAGTCAGACATGGTTGGCAGAGCTGGCCATCATCTCATCCATGTGCTTCTCATATGCATATGTGTTTGGAAATTATTGGTTTAACAAAGCCTTTCTTCCTCTACATAAACAGAAAAAGCAGGGGAAGAAAGGGAGGGAGGATAGGCCTGGTTTGGAGAGGGAGCTCTGTAATCTGTCCTAAAACATGGTTTGAGGAGGAGAGGGAAGGCTGGGGAGGGGAGCTGGCTCCAGACCACCTGTGGAGAGGATGGCCTGCCTCAAAAGCCAAGAATTAAATTAACTGTGTGTCTTCTTTGGCTCCAAGGATTCAACTCTATCTGCCATCTTCTGGCTGTGGGTCTAGGATTCTCTTCCAGAACCCAAACTGTGACAAATTGGAAACTGCAGTTATTAAACACCTGCTTGCTCATCCCTGGATTTTAGACGGTTACAGAGGTCACATCTTAGCATCGGGTCTGTCTCCTCTCTGATGAGGCTGCTGGCACCCTCACTGCACAGGGAGTGTGCTGTGTCAGCACTGGACGGAGGATTTACTGAGCCCTAAATAGTGCCAGCCAGTCCATCTAAGATTTCCCGCAAAGAGGAGCCTTCAGGGACTCTGTAGAAGGCAGAGCTCTTCAAAACTTAAAGTGACAATAAAGGATGGGCCTAAACACCCATAATTTCCTCATCAGAGTCTATCATAAATGAATGACTTAACTAGTTTATATTTGTCTTTGCTCTTAGGGTGACTATTCTTCATTGGCAGGCACAGACCTCCCATTTGACCCATAATTCTACTCCTAGGCCTACATGCTGGAAATGCAGGTCACAGAAAGTTCTTCACAAATGCTCATGGCCGCCGCACAATCCGCAACAGCCTAAAGTGGGAACAATACACCCATCCATCTGTGCTGGCTCAGTTTTTGTTAACTTGACAAAAGCCACATTGAGAATAGGAAGACAATGAAGTCTCAGGATTCTCCAGTCTCACTGAGGAGAGGTTACAGTCTGAGGTTTGGTGGAGCCAGGATCACATTTCAGCCTGAGGCAGAGTAAGAGCAAGTGGCTGGCTGTTTGCTTTTCTGATCTTCAGTTTGAAGTTTGAACCCCAATATCTGTCTCTGGGTCTTTTATTTTTGTGCAACACCTTGGATTAAAGGTATGTATCACCACTGCCTGGTTTTTGGCTGTGGCTAGTTTTTCATTCTGTATGCCTCTTCCAGAGAACCCTGGTCCAATTCCCAGCACCTACATGGTGGCTCACAACCATCTATAACTCCAGTAGCATGTGGCCTAATGCCCTCCTCTGGCTTGTTGTACCAGGCACACATGTGGTGCAGACATACACTCAGGTTAGACATCCATATACATGAAATACTCTTTAAAACAAAAAGAGTAGCTAATACTCTCCATCAGTGGTAAGTGTTAACAAAATGTTAATGAGATAGTCCATATGGAAAGTGGAATGTTCTTCAGAGAGAGAAAAGAGTAGAGTATACATAAAGTGGATGAACTTACAAAATACTGCCCTATCTTTAAAAGGGCAACTAAAGAGACCAGCATATGATTCCATGTCTATGGGTATCAAAAATAGGTCAATTTACAAAAATCTATGGAGACAGATTTAACAATTGGCTTGCAATCTTAGTGGATACAGTCCATCATGGTGGGGAAGATGCTGCAGCAGGAGCATGAGGTGGCATTGCATTCACAATCAGGAAGCAGATAGAGATGGATGGTGGTACTACACCTACATTCTCTTTCCATCCCACGGGATGCTCACATCCATATTCGGAGTGGGCGCTCTCTGGAAACACTCTCATGATAGGCCTAACAGTTTGTTGTCAAGTTGACAATAAAAATTAACTATCACACTCAACAAAACTATTAACAGCCACCAACAGAACTTTCCCTGCCATTCCACTTCTCCTGTGCCATGTTCAGTGACCATCACTAAGAGCTATGACTGTTGTGTTGGGAATGATACACAGTCCTGCCTCAATCATCATTTCAATACTCAAGCAATGTAGACATAGTTTAGATTAGCCATCAGATAATTGTGTTTTGTCTTTATTCAAATACAATCTTTAAAAAATGCTAGAAGCTGGCTCACTTTTTATGATTATAATAAAAATGGCCACTTCCAGTTAATGGCCCATTACAAATTGAGCATAAGTCATAACATCTATGGAATGAGCAAATGTCTTTTTAAAGTTTTCCTTTAATTCTTGAACTCATTAAGCATCAATTATAAAAGTTACTGTGAACTTTTTTTAAGGCAAAAGGAAAAAGAATCTCTATCCCTTCTGAAGGTCATTTTAAATCATACACACACACACACACACTTTGAAACTCTGTACTAAATTATTCATGTGAAAAGAAACAATAATCTTAAGAAGTCAATTTCTGCAAGACTACAATGATAAGGCTTAGTTGGCATCCTTAGTCAGGATTTGTGGACCATGTGGACTCTGCAGCAATTGTCCCTGCCTACTTTATTTGCTCAGGCTTCAGGTAAGCCAAAGACATTCATTGTGAAAGGATCCATGACTAATTTTTCCTTAATCAAATCAGAAATGTAAATTCCCTTCCCTGATAGCACAGAGCCAAAGGAGATGATCTTCATTATGGAAGGCTCTGGATGCATGCATGAGAACATTCTATAAATCTGGGCCAAATAGTATTTTAAGACATCAAGAGCTAGTAAGAATTTGTATTATATTTAACTGCACGTTACAGTAAAATAGAATTGCTAAGAAGAGAGAGCATGAATAGTTGATTCCTGTTAGTTCATTATACCCTTTCTACCAGGCTGCCCAAAAGTTACATCTTTAGAGATGTTCTCTGCATAATTTGAATATTTGGGGAGATGAAGAACTACATCAAAAAGATGATATTTGGGGCAGGAGAGATAGCACAGTCTATATGATACACACAAGGACCTGAGTTTGAACCCCAGCACTCATGAAAAAAAACCAGGCCAAGGGGTCACCAACCTATAATCCTATTTGTGAGGAGGCAGAGGCAGGTTTCTGTAGATGTGCTTGGAAGCTAGTCTAGCTGAGCCAGTGAGCTGTAAGTTCAGAAAAAGATCCTATCTCAAAAAATAAACTGGAGAGTGACTGAAGAAGATAAGCAATGTTGACCTCTGGTCCCCATGCCTGCATGCAAAATGTGGGGTCACATGCACACACAAGCACATACACACAAAAGAGGAACCTTAAAAATGTACGACTCTAACCTCATAAAAACATAAGCAGGCAAAAATAGTTAATGTTACTTCAAGAACATTTCCCAAAGGCGTTCCAGAAGAAGCCAAGAAAAAAAGTAAAGAACCAGATATACCTACCACAAAACACCTTGGCAACCATGAATAGGTCTGACAACACCAAATGTTAGAAATGATATGGCAACATGAGAAACTGAATTCTCCATACATTTTAGGAAATGGATAATTTTTTTTGTTTTGTTTTTTAAGACAGAGTTTCTCTGTGTAGCTTTAAAGCCTATCCTGGCACTCGCTCTGTAGACTAGGCTGGCCTCAAACTCACAGAGATCCCCCGGCCTCTGCCTCCCAAGTGCTGGAATTAAAGGCTTGAGCCACCACGGCCCAGCTATAATTTTCCATAAAGCTAAATACACATCATCTAGACCATGCCCAGTAATCTCACTCTTAGGTATCTATCCAAAAGATTGAAGATACGCATTCATACAAAGACTTCTATAAAACTGAATATTCACATAGTGGAAGAGGTCTTCTGCAAGGACAGAATGCAATCCATGAGGGGTCTACCTTCACAAGATAATCATATCCCCAGTGTCCCACATTCTAGTGCCTACGCATCGGGAGTTCACATTCCATGAATGAACATTTCCAGAAAGAAATAGCACCTTCACATTAAATTTCTGCAAAGCTGACTAACTGATTAGAACTGCAATTATTGTGAAGAAATTGGAATATTAGAAGTCCAGAGCCTAATTATAATTCCTCTTGAGCTATCTTTAGCCCCTTAATAGCCATTTCTCACCCACCTCGATGTCTGATCTAGTATCAATGTAACTATCAGGGGAACTTTCTTTGAATATATTACTTTTAGCAGAAGCTTAGTGTTTTTGTTTTGTTTTGTTTTGTTTTGTGGGGGGGGGATGTTTTTTGAGACAGGGTTTCTCTGTGTAGACTTGACTCTCCTGGAACTCACTCTGTAGACCAGGCTGGCCTGGAACATCAGTGATCCACCTGCCTCTGCCTTCCCAGTGCTGGGATTAAAGGTATATGCCACCACCACCTGGCCAAACCCTTGGTTTTATCAACACAAAAGCTAAGAAGCCTCAGGGTGCCCAAGCATTGGCTCACACATTCTGACTGTGTCTACACGGGTGTTTGAGGATGAGATGGATAAGGGAGGGTTGCAGGCGTAGCTCCATGAGGGAGCCTCATCTAGGTTAACATTCAATACAGCAGCTTGCTCTCCCTTATGGAGTTGAGAGTCGTCTAAGCTGAAAACAAAATGCTGGTTTTTGAAGGGAACATTAGTCAACAGATTGCCAGAGTACCATAAAAGGCTGATCTTTCTATGGGGGAGAGAAAGAGTTCCTGCGGCCTGGCTGTCTTGATCTGGAGCTTCAGTGACAAAGTATCCCTCTGGGTCCCCAGCCTGCTTTGGACTTGGAACTGCCACATTGCCCACAAGGCATTGCCACAGTCTAACCTGATTTTTTTTTAATCTATACACCAGCAACTCTACAATAGTAGAGTTCTCCATAGAAACACCTACTACAGAGGTGCTCATAACACAGGATGAACCTATGACAGGAAAAGTGGCCCCAAGTAACCCTTCCTAGGTTGGACATGGACTTCCTAGTCCATAGCAATAATGGGATTACCTGAGGTTTTGAGTTTACTTTATATAATAATTGGATTTTAGATTCTGATTCATCTCCATTTTATACACCAAATACTTTATGATTTTCATTCTCCATGGACCCCTGCCTCAAAAATCTGAAAATTCTGAGTAAGTTCTCAGAGAGCAAATCCAGGGTCATTACTACTAAAAGCTTTTCATAGGTGGGCCTCTGCTAGGAAATCTCATTAGTCTGTTTACCACAATTGTCTCCATGTTTATAAAAATTACATCAAATCACTTCTTTCTTTTTCCTCTCAAGAGTGTTGTCCTAGCAACAGAGAGAACTGGACCATAGGCCAGATGCTTGACTTCTGTCCACACCCCAGAACTGACACTGTAGAGCACCACCCATCCTGTCACATAAAAGTTCTCACTCTCTAGCCACTGGGGGCTTTCCATGAGGGGTCTGGAAGGCAGCTTCTCAGTGCTGCCGTTCCAAAGGTCGGGGAGTAGGGTCCATTGTGCCAGTAGTGATTTAGGGAAGAGAACAAGGGATGGAGTGCCACGTAAACAAAGAAGTAAATATGAGAACCTGTGTTAAATGTATTCGCTAACACAAGCTTATCGTGGAGTGTAACCTTTATTTCCCCATGGTACCTCTGAGGTTCAGGGTTCAATAACTTCTTCAAGGTCATTTTCTAGCATTTTATATAAACCATGCCATCTTTTATACCTAATTTATTTCATTCAGCACGGTTTTAAGACTCATATTGTTGTATTATAAATTGAGTGATCATTCACTTTAAGGAACATTCTGCATGGGTATACCACAGCTTATTATCAGTTCACACATTCATTTACATTTGGGTGACTTACAATTTGAGCTTATTATAACTAGAGATGCTATGGATAGTCCCATATATAAAAAAGATGTATAACTTTTGTTTTAGTCTGTATTTGGTTTTACTGTGTGTAGTCTGTGGTTTCTCACTGAACCTGTAGCTTACCTGTAGCTAAGCTCAGGTGCCACCCAGTCCCCTCATTAAAATCCCCCAGGGGCTAGAGATGGAGAGAAGTCACATTCAGCAAGGGTGGACTGCCATCTGCATTGTGTCACTTCATGTCAATCCTGGGTGTGGACAGAAGAAAGCTGATGACCTTGGTCCAGTTCATTCCTGTTGCTAGGACAACACTCGAGAGAAAAGAGAAACAATTTGATGTAATTTCCTTATAAACATGTCAATAACTGCTGACCTTGTGGTGAATAAACTAATGAGATTTGCTAGGAGAGGCCCCTATGGGTCCCAGCGAGCCCCAGGGAGTCATCTGTCTTTGCCTCCTCAGTGCTGAGATTACCAAAGTGTACTGCCAAATGTAGTGCTGGGGACCCAACTCAAGTCCTTATACTTGCACAGCAGGGGGTTTACTGAGTCACCTCCCTGAGTCAAGGACAAGTAGCTAAAAGTGAAGGTGAGTGGTGCTTTTGGTTGTGAGTCCAGCCTTTAATGGCTGAGCCATCTCTCCGAGGGCCCAATGAGTGGTGTTTTTATAGGATCATGTACATGAAAGATGCTGCCTGTCCAGTTCCTGATGTCAGCTTAGTGTTAGAAAAGATAAGTGATGTATGCTCCCAGTTCATTTGGGTAATCAATCCAGTGCTTTGTCCTGGGGTTGCTTTTTGTTGTTGTTTGTTTGTTCTGAAATTAGGGTTTGCTCTGCCACAAGACTGCACTTACCCCTAAGATCTTCCTCCCTTAGCCTCTCTTGCAGCTCATATTTGCAGGCCTCTGCCACCATGCCCTACATGCTCTACAGAGCGAGTTCCCAGGCAGCCAGGACTGTCTCAACCCCCACTCCACACCCCCCCAAAAGAAACAAATTCATAGACAAAGTACAGTATTTGAGGTCAGAAGACCATGTCAAGCTCTGACACACAAGTCTGAGTGTGTTGTTTTTGTTTTTCTTCATTCTGCCAATGCTGGGTCAGAGTGTGGGACTCAGGCAGGAAGTAGACCTCCCAGACCTTAAGTTATTTCATCCATCCCCAACATGGGAGCTTCATCAGGAGCTTTTCACTCAATGCCAAACAAGATAGACCTACAGCCAGCTAAGCATCTGCTCATCTCCCCCCTCAAGCACAAGGAGATATGAGGGAATAGAGGTGGTACTCCTTGCTCTCTACCGAGTATAATCTATGTCCCACACGACACATAGATTTCAAACAATGATGAGGAATTCGGGGAACAAAAATAAATAACACAATATTGTTCATGCGGGGATGTGTGAAGAAAACTCATTAGTAGGAGAAAGAATTCAGAATCACTAGGGAGGAGTTCCTGAGGGTGGTTTTGTGAAGGGTTTTTTGAGTTTTGGGGGGAGGGTGTTTTTGTTTTGTGTTTTAATTATTAAATTAACAGTCTTTACAGTCATATTTTAAGCCAGGGTACAATGAGCCAATTTGCTTCGGCTGTGTAAACGTAAGGCAGACAAAAACACAAAGCTTAAGACATGGACGATTCACACAGGACTGTGAATGAGGCTGGCGCTGTGAATGCACCTAGAACGGGCTGTTGAGAAATGAATCAGCAGAGCTCTAGCAAGCCAATAACGGCTTCCTGCTTTGGCTTTGTTTTTCCTTCTGGGAATTAACTTTTTTTTTTTTTTTTTTTGAAAAAAAATGGATCAAAATTAATTAACTCTCTTGGTGCCAGGAGCATATGACGTGTTTCTTTATGCCAGGATGACTTCAGTAGTAAAGATCTCCTGGTTAAATCCACAGTGAAAACTGTGGAAAGAATCTTTCCACCTAACTTGACCCACTAGAAGGGACCGAAGAAATGTCAAATACATTCACCAGAAGAACAAATGGTCTAATCAATACATGGACAAATGAACTGAACAGACAGTTCTCAAATGAAGTACAAATGACCGGTAACTACCTGGAAACGTGTTTGACATCCTTAGCCATGAGGGAACACAAATCAATACAGCACTGAGATTCCATCTCCTCCCAGTCATCTGGAAAACAAGAGAACAATAAACACCCCCGAGGCTCAGAGGCCTGGAGAGGAAGCCTTGCACACCGCTGGGGGTGGGGGATGTAAACCAGGGCATCCGCTGTGGGAATAAGTCCAGATGCCCCTCAAAACACGGATCGAGTTACCATGTGGTCTAGCTCTGTCCCCCTGGTGTGCTGTCTAAGGCAGTATAGCAAGGACACCTGTATATCCATACTTATCACTGAGATTCCCCAGAGCCAAATCATGCCCAGCCCAGGGCAGCCTGTGTGGAGAGGAACGAAGAGTCTGCCCACCGTCATAGATCCCATCTGAGACCCCCTTCGCTGAAGGCCATGTGTTAAGGGCTTGGTCACTAGCCTGTGGTGTTACTGAAAGATGATGTGCATAATAGGAATCGGGTCATTATGGGCATACTCGTGGAGAGTTCACTGAGACTCCGAGCCCTTCCTCCCTCCTCCTGCTTCCCAGTTCAGGGACATACATTTCTCCATCCCTCCCTCTCCTCCATGTGCAGCCCCACCCAACAAACTGAAATCTCTGACTCCGTTATCCAAAACTTTCTTTCTTTTGTTGTTTCTGTGTGTGTGTGTGTGTGTGTGTGTGTGTGTGTGTGTGTGTGTGTGTAGGTATACATGTGCATAGAGGCCAGAGGACAGCTTCAGGTGGCAATGGAGTGCCATCTTCCTTATTTTTGAGTTAGGGTCTGTCATTGACCTAGAGCTTGCTCATTAGGCTAGGCTGTTTGACGGGCAAGTCCCTCCCTGTCTGTCTCCCTGGCACTGAGTACACCATATACCAGGTTTCTGTACGTAAGTCCTGGGCACAGAACCCCAGGTCCTCATGCTTGCACAGCAAATACTGTGCCAGCTGAGCCATCTCCCCAGCCCAGCCTTTCCTCCCACCATTAACTGGCTCAGGGACAGAAGCTGAAGAACAGTACTAACAGGGTCGAGGAACTTCAAAGAAGAAAGCCTTAGACTGATGCCAAAGAACTGAACTCCAGGATCTAAACTCACAGTGGGTTTCTCTCTGCCTCGGGTTTATGGGAATTCAAATGTCTCTAGATGTGGCAGTAGCCCCAAGAGGAGAATAGTCCTTAATAGAAATCCAGGATCTTTAAACACCATGTGTTTGAGTAAAAAATGCATAACTGCTTCATGAAACCCAGGCCCTTACATTTCTGGTTGGTTGGTTGGTTGGTTGGTTGGTTTGGTTTTTTTGTTTGTTTGCTTGCTTGCTTGCTTGTTTGTTTGTTTCTTCAAGACAGGGTTTCTCTGTGGTTTTGGAGCCTGTACTGGAACTAGCTCTTGTAGACCAGGCTGGTCTCCCCGAACTCACAGAAATCCGCCTGCCTCTGCCTCCCTAGTGCTGGGATTAAAGGTGTGTGCCACCACCACCCCGCCTACATTTCTATTCTCCTTAAGTTAACCAGTTCCCATCCTCCAGTCTTATGTGTGGGGAAACCCAGAGCAAAGTTAGCATCTTTCCTATTAGTCTCCTAGATACTAACATACTGGTGATTTTTCATTCCCCTGTGACTGTTCCCCTGTTAAGCATATGATGCAGCCTGACCCTGAAAGCATCCCAGCTGCAGGCTTATCTTATAGCAAGTTATCTTATAGCAGAACACCTGCATCCTGCTTGTAAGGACGTTCTGCCTCCCTCACATCCTCCCTTTGGTCCATTCCCTCATTTCTCCACTACTTAAAGCCTGTGGTTATATTCATTGAACGAGACTTGATCAGAACACTGTCTTGTCTCCATCTCTCGTGTCTCTTGTCCCTCATTCTCACTCCCTCCCTCAGGGTCCCCATTGACTGTTCCCGAGGGCCAGGGCACTTATGACCAGAGCATTGACCCAATTCTCCTTCCCTTCACCCTCCTTTTGAGAGAAATGAAGCATGAGGCAGGCAGATTTGATCTCAACAGTCAAGAAAGTTTTATTGGAACAGCAAGAGGCACAACCTTTCTGCAGGATGAAGGTTGGACAGACTTAGATGAGCTAGGTGACGTGTACATACACACAGGTAACTACCACGGAGTCATAGCTCTGTGTGTGTGTGTGTGTGTGTGTGTGTGTGTGTGTGTGTGTGTGTGTGTGGTTTGACTGGGAACAGGTAGGCTGTTTTTGAGATTCAGACATTGTTTCTGCAGATGGAGTGGAACAGTCAGGTTGGGGCTAAGCCATTCCTTCAGGCTAGAGACTACTACCCGATGTAACCTGACTCAATTCCTTATGACCTGAAGCTGTTAGCCCACACTCCATATTACATTTTTCTTTTTTTGCAGGATTTTTCCAGGACCTAGTACACATTAGGAAAACTTTATCCCCAGCCTACATTTTTTTTCCTTCATTCTAATCAGTTCTCCATCTCTGCAATGATGCCACGTCATTCCAGTCCTGCTTTGTGTGCATCCAGAAGTATAATTCTCCACACGTCACTCTTGCCTCCTACAGTCTGTTTTCTACTTTATTGCCAGAGAGGGCATCTTTCAAAAATGCAAATGGGGCCAAATCGTGCTATGGTCAAAACACTTTAAAGGCCTCCCTTGGTATCAGGATGGAGGGGAGACCCTTTGCCACAATTTACAAAGCATTACACACACACACACACACACACACACACACACACACACACACACACACACACACACACACAGGCTCCATGTTCCACTCTGCCCATCCTTCAGCAATCTGTGCTATTGTGTTTTTCAAGTCCTTTGCACTCAGATAAATTCCATCTGGCCAAGTGAGCCTTTCCATTTAGGAACTCTGTCTCAGCCTTTCCGGCCTTGGCTCAGTTTCTCTCCAGGACAGCTTTTTTCTGGTGGCCCTGCCCAGGTCCTAGGATCCTCTCCTGTGTGAGCTCTGCTTGTAGTTGTGATTTACAGGTATTCATGGTTTGCTCTTTGTATTACCTAATCTAATGCCGTGACAAAATATCTGACAATAGCCACTTAAGGAAGGAAGGGGTTATTTGAGCTCAGTTTAAGAAGGGATAGAATCCATCATACATAGGACAGACAGGAAGTAGGGCCAGGAAATAAAACTTCACCTTCCCCTCCCCGTCCAGTGAGCCAGTTCCAAAAGCCCTAAAAACAGCACCACCAACTAAGGATCAAGTGTTCAAACACATCAGCCTATGCGGGAACATTTCACATCCAAACTGTTCCCTGGGGGGTCACAGCCTATGACCCCACAAGCCAGATCAGCCACCAAGCCTCAATTAGCCAAAAAGAGCCACATTAATAGTGAAAAGTAGAAAAAGGAGATTTGCTCAATGCGGACACGTTGAGAAGAAAGAAAAGGAGACTAGGTGACTCCCCCAAGACTGTCTTCAGAGGCCCTGACAGGAGGGTAAGATTTAAATAGAAACAAGAGATAGGCATAACTGCTCAGTCCAGCCAAGGTGTGGACCCTGGCCACCGTTGCCTCAGCTCCAAGTCTACCCTGCAAGGTCATCAAATGAGCTGTGAAGGTTTCTCCAGGAGATAAGTGCCCTCTCCAGATGCCACCAGAGCTTCAGCCGTTTCTTCTTCCAATGGGAGATTGGGGAAATTCGGATTTATTGGGGTTCGTTCTTTCAATGGTCTGATAGGGAAATGTCCCTTTAGGATATATTCACCCCTGCCAAACAGGGGCTATAAAACCACAGTACTTTTATTACTGTTGCTATTCCTCCTTAGATGCCATCACTACAAGGTGACTCTCTGTTATCACCAGAAGCACAGTTCTCAGAAGATAGGGAACAGCCAAGCACTGCTGACAATTGGATGAATTTCACAGCCATGGGAGCCAGAAGAGGAGTCAGTGTCATCTTCCTGCATCTGGTCGCCTTTCTGCAGGACTGGGCTCAAGCAAATGTGTGGCTTATTTGTCCAATCAACACTGTCCTAGTTTGGGAACTGCTTGGTGAACTGCCTAAACGTGTCTGCAGCAGGATGAAACCCAGGATAACCACAGAGGAGAGAAGGCTCTGACCATTGCCTGGGACATTGTTCTCCCTCTCTAAGTGATAAGGACAATTTTAATGACAGAACATTTCAAGATGCTTAGGATGTAAACACTTTGAAAGCTAAGATAATGGAGAAAATTCTTGTTTTATAGGTGAGAGACCAAAAAAAAACTAAAGATGTCTTAAGGATCTTGTGGGATGAGGAGATGGGGTTAAAGGTGAGTATGGTATAAGTGTAAAGAATCATAAACAACCCCATTATTTTGTACATTAAAAATTAAAGGGACAGAAACCAACAAAGACCTTATTAATTAAACAATTTAGAAGAATCTTTTTTTGTTGTTTGTTTGTTTGTTTGAGGCAGGGTTTGTCTGTAGCTTTGGATGCTATCCTGGAACTTGCTCTGTAAATCAGGCTGGCCTTGAACTCACAGAGATCCGCCTGCCTTTGCCTCCCAAGTGCTGGGATTAAAAGTGTGCACCACTGATGCCCGGCTAGAAGAATCATTTCTAGGAGAGTATTTTAAGTAAAAATAATATACACACACATATATTGTGCTAGACTAGAAACTCAATTTTTGAAATTTCTATATTAACAACTCAAAAAGATAAACAGATGAGATCGTGTGCTTTCATTGCTTTAGTTCACCTGTATTTATGTATCAAACCCAAACCTTCTACCAAAATTCCCCAATTGAATATGCAACTTTCAGATAATCTACTAGTATTCATAATATCTGCCTAGGCTAATTTGCTTGTATGTGTGTGTACATGTAAATAAGTGGGTGGGTGTGTGTGTGTGTGTGTGAGAGAGAGAGAGAGAGAGAGTGTGTGTGTGTGTGTGAGTGAGAGAGTGTGTGTGTGAGTGAGTGTGTGTGAGCGAGTGAGTGAGTGTGTATGAGAGTGTGTGTGTGTTGTGAGTGTGTATGTGTGTGTGTGCGCGCGCGTGTGTGCGGTTTAGTGTATGCCCACATGTATGTAGTTCCCTGTTCCTATGTGCCTGGAGACAAGAAAAGGACTCATACGTCCTGCTCTGTCACACTCTACTTCATTCCCTTGAGTTGGGGGTCTGCCACTCAACATAAAGCTAGGCTTTCGCTGAATCTGAAAGCACCAGCAATCCTCCTGCCTCCACCTACTCGTTTGCTAAAGCCATGCAGCTGACTTCCATTGCTGAACATGCCAGCTTCCTTCAACCCCAACCCTAGAGGCATGGCTACCTCCCTTCCTTTCCTCTTTTTCTCCATCTCCTTCCTCCCAGCAGCTGCTGAGACTTTAATCTGGCCTGCCATGTTGTTTTTCTCTCAAAATGCAACAGAATGGGGGGTCAAGATGGAGAGTCTGGAGAGAACAGAACCGCCATTCCTCCGCTCTCCGTAAGACCACGTGGAAATACATAGAAATGGGTTAATACTTAAGACAGAGCTAGCTGATAAGAAACTAGTACCTGGCCAACAGAATTATATCTAATAGAGTCTTTGTGTGTTAATTGGGGCTGGCGCGGCGGCAGGACAAGACCGGGCGGCGGGCGGAAAAACCGTACTCCTTACAAATGGCGCCCACATGGCTAGTAAGAACTTCCACTTAAAATTTAACAAAAGCTTAAAAAGGGTTTTAGAAACAAAAGAACAGAAGCAAGCAAGGCTTCTTACTAACAGCATTTTTCTCGGTTGGACTCTGACTTGCAAGAGACAAGCAGATTGCGCGGCTCCTTTAAGAGAGGTTTCCTGACTCAGCATAAGCGGCAAAAAACCGCACAGCTTTTAAAAAGCACTGCTAACAATTTATTGGTGTGTATGAGAGATGGCAATGGCAGTGACCACATCTCTAAGCCGGCAGCATGCTTGCTGGATGGCAGCACAGACCAAACCGATGGGCACAGCTTTCAGTGCTGGCGGAAAAGTACCTGCCGCCATCTTTGGTAAACCACAGCAGGAACAAATATGACTTTCATTTCAGCAATGTTGTTGTTTACCAAATAAAAGACTCGTGGCCAGAAAATATAAACATTTACATTAAAGACAGACTCATATTAAGAAAAACCTCTAAAGGTTTACATTGTGTTTTAAAATATACGTAGACATGGAAAAAATAAAATGGTTTTAAAAAGACAGAGAACAGCTGGGTGTGGTAGCACAAGCCTTTAATCCCAGCACTTGGGAGACAGAGGCAAGCAGATCTCTGTGATTCCAAGTAAACCTGATATGCAGAGTAAATTCCAGGACAGATAAGAGTTACACAGAGAAACCCTGTCTCAAAAATTAAAAAATAACAAGTAAAAGAAACAGTAATAATAAAGCCACATAAAGATGAAAAGCTCAGAGAGAATCTGGTTACTGTATGGTGTTATATTGTCTGTGTATCTTTTGACTGCTGAGGAAATAACAACTGTTAAAACAAATGGTGCTGGAGCAATCCAATTTATATATTTTAAAAATGCTTTGACTCAAAAATTTAAGTTCAAGGACAAGTTACTGGGGAAAAGGATTTCTATTTTTGTTTCCACAGAAAATAAAAAGCTGTGGATTCCTTCCAGACTAATGTGGTTTGAGCAAGCCAGACCCCCTGAAACAGCGTTCCTGGTGATCCAACATTCAAAACAGCTTGAACAAGGCAGCCTTACAGACTACAGCCAGGATTTCTGAATCTTCTTAGGATCCCCATGACAGCGCCCTTTACCAGCAGGAAGTAGTTTGGAAAGAACGACACCCAAATTCCCAAATATTGTTTATAAATGTTTGTTTTCATTTAAATGGACTTGGTTATAAATGGTTAATGATCACAACCAATATCCTTTTAAAGGTAAAAAGGGAATTATGGTATAGATATGAATACTTTGTTTTGGAATGGATTTTCATTTATTGATACAATTTAAGGTCAATGTTGTGATATGTATATTTCTCTTCTTGTTTATGTATTGTGTTTATATAGCTCATTTAAAAATGTAATGTATAATTTAGTACAGATTTTAGATAGTTACCTATAATAGTCAAAACTTATAGCTAGGTGAGTTAGGTTTCCTAGATATGCAGAGATGTATTTGAGATAGATAGGCATTCTTCAAACCTTTCAAAGACCTACAGAATATGGCATTTAAAATGGTTTAGGGTTTTTCTTGACAATGAGACATAATTGTTCCTGGCAACACCACCTGTGTCAGAAAGGAAAATGGACATTGAAGAAACTTGTTATAGAGTTTGCTTCCAATATGGCAAGACTAGCCATTTGGACAAGATACTGCTCTTGTCTGGACTGTTTGACTTTATGCTGTATAAACTGGACATGCAGGACCCACAGAAAAGTGACTGGTGATTCAAGATGGACATTGCTACAGAGTTCCTGCTTCATGGAAGAGTCTGCCAGACAGTCTGCAGGACACAGAGGAAAGTGACTGACAAACTGCCAATACAAGAAGACAGTTTAAAGTTTCCTGCTTTGATGAAGAGTCTGACAGACACACACTTTGGCCTATAGGCTGGAGATAGAACATTACAGAAGAACTTCTGGTGATTTACCAGGCAGTGAGTTGTCTCTGTCATTTCTAGTTTACATACTATCCTTCTGTGGTCTTTGAAGGAGTTGAAGACAGCTAGTTATGGTTATAGTTTTCCTTAGTTAAACTTAAAGATAAGTTACATATAGGACTTTAGACTCACAAATATAGGATAGATGATAGAATAGTTTCCTTTAATCTTGCTAAATGTTAATGGACTAAATATTGTTAACTATGATTCTTACTTGATAATTGTTATGTGATATATTTTGCTATGTTAAGGTTAAAACCCTTCTTTTTATTTAGACAGAAAAGAGGAGAAGATGGGAGATGCCATTATGTATATATGTTTCTCATACTGGTTTAATGAATAAAGCACTGTTGGCCAATAGGAAAGCAAGATAGGCAGGACTAGGAGACAAGGAGGAAATAGGAAGTAGTAAGGAGGGGTCAAGATGGAGAGTCTGGAGAGAACAGAACCGCCATTCCTCTGCTCTCGGTAAGACCATGTGGAAATACATAGAAATGGGTTAATACTTAAGACAGAGCTAGCCGATAAGAAACTAGTTCCTGGCCAACAGAATTATATCTTTAAAAAAAAAATTGAAATGAAACAGAATGGTCCTCAAGCTCCCCCAGAGATAATTTTAAGCCCTTTGATTACATTTTATCGTGTGTGTGTGTGTGTGTGTGTGTGTGTGTGTGTGTGTGTGTGTGTGTGTCAGCGCACCACACATGTGCTATAGCATTATAGAAGACAGAGGACACCTCTACAGAGTCAGTCTCTCCTTGCACTTCCATGTGTGTTGTGTGGAGTGAAATTGATAGGCTTCCCAAGCAGATACTTTTCCCACAGAGCTATCTTGTTAGTTCTGATTTTAAATGCTTTTGTCAACAAGACTAATAACCCACAAAAGAAAACTCCTATTTCCTCCAGTAATATTAGGCTTGACTTTGGGGCTAATCAGACCATATTTTCCTACAGACTTACAGGTACTAACAGGCACCCCAGCTGGAATATGTCTGTAAATCTGGACAAGCTCCCTAGGACCCCAGACTTCATGAAGGAAACACTAAATACCCAAGGCACCATAGCTCTCTCTGTCTGTCTTGGTTAAGGTTTCTATTGCTGTGAAGAGACATCATGACCACAGCAATTCTTATAAAGGATAACATTTAATTGGAGTGGCTACAGTTTCAGAGGTTTAGTGCATTATCATCATGGTGGGACACGGTGGTGTGCAGGCAGACATAGTATTGGAAAAGGAACTGAGAGTCCTACATCTTGACTTAAAGGCAACAGGAAGTGGTCTGAGTGTCACTGAGAGAGACTTGAGAAAAGGAGACCTTAAAGCCCACCCCCACAGTGACACACTTCCTCTAACAAGGCCACACCTACTCCAACAAAGCCACACCTCAAAACAGTGCCACTCCCTATGAGCTTATGGGGGGACAATTACATTCAGCCTACCACAGCATCTCTCCATCTTCAGTACCTGGTTCTTGTAATTGATGCTGGGATCCCTGAGGCTACTGTAATACCTAAGTAGTCTATCTGAGTTTAACTCCCTAGGTGACTGCATTCCAAGAAAATGACAGTTGACATGGAAGTTAGAGACCTTGGACATCAAAGAGCTGAAGCACATCCCAGCCCCTGCAGTGAACACCTGAGGTACCATTCCTCCACACCTCTGCCACATCATCTAGATTCCTTCCTCCCTTCTCCACAGTGAAGACACTCCCTTCTTCACTCATAATGTCTTAAAGTAGGTTTCTTTATTTTATATGCTCCCTCTGGCATTAAAATACTATTTGTGACCCCAAGGGATGATCTGTGTCTCTATTGTATCTGAGACCTACTACCAATTCCAACTTTGTGAAGCAGCTATTTCTATTCTATTTTTGTTACTGCTCTGTCATTAAAAAAAATATATCTGACAAAACACTAAGACTTCAGAGTGTCAAAGAAATTGCTCAAGTTTGTATCCATTAAGAGTAATAACCTTGCTTAAATACAAGGTTAGTCTGAAATGGAACAATTATCATGTGAATAAACTAAATTGTTGATTGTTGATTGATCTTAGCAGAGTTGCTGAGGGCTTGGCTTTACCATCCAAATATGCATGGAGACCTAAAATAAGGACTGAGAGAAGGAAATAACTACAGAACAAACAAGATGTTGATTAACACATCGTCTTTTCCATCCGAAATAAAGATTTCCATTTCTTTCTCACTCATATAATTATAATTCAAAAGCTCAAAAAAGAACCCTGTAGAAAATATCAATTAATGGTTTTCTGTGGATAAATTTTAACCTGGTCTCTGATTAATGTTCTAGAAACATGTGGATTGATTCCAGAAAAAAATGGTTTCTCCTGGTTGCTAAATCTCAGGTATTACAAACCTAAAATACGAATGAGGAGATGAGGCTATAACTCAGCAAGGTCTTTGGTGTAGGATCTGCTCAGCTCCTCAGAGCCTACATAAAAGCCAAGTGTACAGAGTGAAAGAATTTCCCAGTCAAGAGAACAAAATCTCCCTGGCTTGAGTGGAGACCTGATGTTTGAGTGGGGCTGGTTCCATCACCTGGCCCAGAGAAAATCTCCTCCCCACCCCACCCCCAAGCTCATCTGAACCCATGCTCAAGAGGGAGACAGAATAATTAGTCCTTTAATGGGAAACCATACTTTGCCTCCCCAGAATCCTCACCGCTAGCACAGTAGTCTACTGGGCCTCAGGATGACAGCAAGCCAACCAACATGTAGCTTGTAAGCCTGCTGCTCTTCTGAATCCTTCAGAAAAGCACAGCTTCTCTTTTTCTTCTTCTATCTCACTTCCAAGCATGCTTTCCTTAACACTTGGGCTTTCCCCCAACCTTGTAGACTTCCTTCCTCTTTCTCTAAAGCATCCCTTCCTTCATGTGGCTACCTGTCTGCCACCTATAACCCCCCATGCCAGCTTAAATGGCATAGTCCTTTTTCCTTCATTCTTCTGTTTCCCTCCTTCAAATAGCAGCTGAAGTTTAGCTAGCCTGCCCTGGGATTTTTCTTTTCTCTTACTATTTTTAAATTTTCATTATTATATGTATATAGGTGTTTGCTTGCATGTATATATGTGCACCTTGTGCATGGTGCATGCAGTGACCATAGAGGCCAGAAGAGGCTGTCAGGTCCCCTAGAACTGGACTTACAGACTGTTGTGAGCTATCATGTGGGTGCTAGGAATTGGACCCAGGTCCTCTGCAAGAGCAGCTAGTGCTCTCAACAGCTGAGCCATCTCTTCAGCCCCGAGATTTTTCTTTTAAATTTCAATAAAATTAATCTTGAGTTCCCATCTGTGTCTATTCTTAAATTCTTTTAACAAGACTAAGAACCCCAAGAGGGAACCCTGACTTCTGCTTTATCATTAGCATGTGCCTGTAACCCCAGTGCTAACAGAGATGGAGCAAGTGAATCTTGCTAACCAGCCAGGCTAGCCAAATTGGTGAGCTCTGGGTTCAGTGAGAGACCTGGTCTCAAAAAATAATGTGTAAAGTGACTGAGAAAGATGTTGTAGAATATTATTTTAAATAGGCCAAGATGTGTTACATTCGTTTATGCTGCAGAATATTACTTTAACTGTGTAAAGGTGTGCTACTTTTGTTTATGCGGCATTTGTTTAACGATGTAAAGATATGTGTTTAATTATGTGAAGATGTGTTGCATTTGCTTCACCTTGCCTGCCTAAGGCGCCTGATTGGTCTAATACAGAGCTGAATGGCCAATAGCTAGGCAGAGAAAGGATAGGCAGGACTATCAGGCAGAGAGACTAAATAGGAGATTGTAGGCTAGAGAGGAATGAGAAAAGGAGGAGGAGAGAGACAGAGATGCTTGGAGTAAGAGGCCAGGCAGCCACGGCCAGCCAGCAGCCATGGAGAAACAGTGAAAGTAAGATATACAGAAGCAAGAAAGGCAATAATCCCCAAGGCAAAAGGTAGACAGGAGAAACAGGTTAATTTAAGTTAAAAGCGCTAGCCAGGAAAGCGCCTAAGCTAGGTTGAGCATTCAAAACCAATAAGTCTATGTGTCATGATTTGGGAGCTGGGTGGTGGCCCAAAAGAAAAAGCCTGGTATGGAAACATACCCAGTGCCAACCTGTGGCCTCCACACACGAGTACACACGTGAATGTGCACTTTTGCTATGTCCACAAACAAACAGGTAAAAGCAAACAGAACTCAGTAGAAATAAATCCAATCATTGGGACATTGGGTGATTGTCACCATTCTGCTTGCTCAGCTTCCTCCTGGAGTTTAAACTCTGAGACAGTTCCTTATTAGATGCTTCTGTCTTAGCTACCTTTGCAAGGTGCTGCATTTGCGGTTAGAGTTGTGAGGTAACTACCCAAGTCAGTACATTCTTCCAGCATTTGATAGAGACCGTCTTTAAATCATGCATTAAGTAGCTGTACCCCCACTCAACCGTCCCATGCCAGCAAGGCCTTTGATATCCTTGGTACAGCCAAGATCACAGTCTCATAGAAGCATCATGAAGTGCATTCCAAGCAGTTCTGTAGCACTCTGCTGACCTGATACCTGGCCCTTGCTAACATCGAAGCAAGACTGGCAAGGTTCTAGAGTGTTCTGAAGTGGCCTGCCTTTCTTTAATTGCCAGTTAAGCAGCCACAGTTCTGGTTTTAGAATTCTCTCTTGGGAGCACTTCCAAATCCCCTGAGAGCGAGTGCGATATTTTTCTTCTGACCTAGAAAAAAAGGAAACTATAATAGGTTTCCTGCTGAGTTAACTCTCTAAAAAAGAACTGTTTGGTAAATTTAGCTGTTTAACAACATCTCTGTTTCCATTTTCATTAAGAAAAACTGTGGCAAGACGGAAAAAAAAAAAAACCCACCTCAGTTTGACCTTGCCCAGGAATGGAGTGGCTGGAATCCCTCCCCAGCCTTGGGTCACAGGGGCAACTCTGGGTGGACTCAGCCATTGACTCTTTCCACCCACCAACGACTTAGGGACTGTCTGTCTGTCACGGCTGAGTTTATTCAAACAGGCTCAGGGTGGGAGTCCCATAGTAACTCGTGCAGATCATCTGCACACACGGACATCGGCTCAAGTGTTTTAAAAGTAAACACTTGATTTAATAAAATGGCCAAAGCAGCTGCCAGTATGGGCATTGCACTTTATTCTATGAGAATCAAGTTGCAAGGCTTTAGTGCCCTGTAGGAGGGTGTGATGGGATCAACACATGGGCAGCCTTGCTAAGCTGAGATCATTTACTTAAATACAGTGGATGCACTTTGAACACTGTTTGCTCTGAATCTTACTTCTTGATCAATTTTCAGACAGACCCTGAAAGAAGTTTAGATCCTCCATCTTCTGTTATTCCCCCAGCTTCTGCCTAGGTGGGATACTTTGTCACTCACTAGTCAGCAGCTGTTAGAACTGTAAGTCCCCTGTAAGAAACGGGTCTGGGGTCTCTTGAAAATGGCTATACAATCCAAAGTATTTCAACAGGGCAAAAAGTTTTACTCCTGCAGAAGGAGGCATACCTGTGTCAAATCAAAAGGGCGGCTCTACCTGGGTTTCTATTCCCAGTGCAAAGGGGTCCTCTGCCCCTCTCTGACTGGCCTGAGCTCCACCTCGAATTCTTTCAAGGCTAGCCCACTTAAAGCAGCACAGTTGATGAGCAGAGTGCAATTTTGAGCCTGGAGTGAAACGTTGAGCATATATATTTTGAATTCAAGAAACGCGGACCCTGGAGGAATTTGAATCCCTGCCAAGTGGCTTCTTTACCTTTTCTGTTTTTCAATATGGAGTTTGTCTCATTTAACCCTTCAACAGAAAACACATTTCATTTTCTTTACATTTCCCACATTACCCAACTCATCATAAGATATATCTAGATAGTGACAAGCTTGCTCATGGTTCACAGAAAATGACTTGTTCCGCAAAGGTCAGTGGGGCTGGGCCATCACTCATGCCCCTCAGTAATTAAGAGTGTAGCATGTGTGCACGGTTGTTGCTTCATCAATTCAGCTAGACACTTGGGCAGGCAGAACAGAGCTGAGACTCGGAACGCAGCACCGGCTCGCTTCTGATTTAAAAGCTGCATACCTCTGACAGCTCTGCGCAGAGCTTTTTATTGCTTTGTTTACCTTGTTCTAAAATGAAATGACAATTCATTTTTCACAAATAAGCTGAAGACTCTTTGCAGCAAATATTTTCTTTTCCTTGAAGTAAATTTAAAAGAGGCTCGGGATGCATTTCTAGTTTCTTCTTAAACAGCAAGAGGAAAATCCCTCCCGAAGCTTTGCATTCCAACTTGTGGTATGGAAGACCTGCAAAGTGGGATCCAGTCCATGGACAAATGGCAAACTTCCGGAAGACCTTGTTTGTTCTTCTTTATAAACACAGATTTTTGTGTGCTACATTGTGGTGGCCTGTTGTATTAGTTATTTTGCTGTTCTGTGGTGGTGGTGTTTTTGTAACTGTTACTGAGAAAGGATCTCACTCTGTAGTCTAAACTATCCTGGAACTCAGATTATAGAAATCCTCCTGCCTCAGCCTCCTAATCACTGGGATTACAGTGTGAGTGACCACACTTGGTAAAATCATTGTTTTAGAGTGGAAAGGCATGTTAGCACTTGGACTAGTGGGCTGAGTGCTTGAGTGTGTATAATTGAAGCTAAAAGGAGATCTGGCATGTGACTTAGCATATGTGACAGACTTAACGTCCCACTCCATAGATCCTTCTCAGCCATGTTCATTGCTGCTCTATTCAAATGGTTAGGAAATGGAAATAACTAAATGTCCTTCAGCTGATGAAACGTGTTTTAAATTTGTATACAAACTGCCCTTATTACGTGGGGAGTGAAGGATACAGTCAGAGAAGACAGCAAGTCAAGTGTTTCAATGTTATGATCTAAACCTACATAACAGATTTTAGGAAATAACTTGCTGGTGAGAAAATACTGACACTTTTCAGCCCTTGGGACTGACACCCCAAAAGCTAAGCAAAATAATCTTCACATCTTTCAAGCACACAATGAATCTATGATGTCATAATTCAAAGAACATAACTTTATATGAGTACAATGTTAT
This sequence comes from Phodopus roborovskii, assembly GCF_943737965.1. Taxonomy (NCBI): domain Eukaryota; kingdom Metazoa; phylum Chordata; class Mammalia; order Rodentia; family Cricetidae; genus Phodopus; species Phodopus roborovskii. The sequence continues at coordinate 17,739,872 of NW_026125295.1, read as the reverse complement.
ATATATATATATATATATACATATATATATATATATATATGAATATGATGGATATTTGTGGGTTTTGGTGGAACTGCCAACAGAGAAAGCATTCATAGTAAGGCTTCAGAGAGCAAACATGATGGCTAATCTTGGCAGTCAACTTGACATACCTGGAAAGAGGAATCCTCAATGCAAGACTTGGCTCCATCAGATTTGTCTGTGAGCATGTCTGTGGGGCATTTTCTTGATGTATGTGGAAGGGCCCAGCCCCTATAAGCAACTAGTGTCAACCTTAGGCAAGTGGGCCTGAGCTGTACAAGAAAAGTAGCGAGAAAGTCAGAGAAGAATAAGAGCTAGCTAGTAAGCTGCATTCCTTATGGTCCCTGCTTCAGATCCAGCCCCAGGATCCTTCCTTGAATTTCTGCCCTGGCTTCCCTTGATGATGGACTGTCAGCTACAAGCAGAAATAAAGCCTTTTCTCACCAGGATGATTTTGCTCATGGTGTTTATCACAGAGGCAAGAAGTAAGCAAGAGAGAGCACAGTGTGTCTTCAGAGTGCTTCTTCTTCTTCTTTAAGACTTTCCTTCCTTCCTCAATCTTCCCAGGCTGGTACATATAATGACAACTAAATCTGGTTTAGGCGATACAACTTGTGTCATTGGAAATTTTTTCCTTAAATATAATAACTTTGCTATAAAAATGAAACGATAGTGCATATCTACTACATGTTTATCTCCTACAAATGTAAAAGGAAAGGATAGGGCTTGCCTAGCATATATGTACACCAGAATAACTTACAGGCAGAGCACTTCACATTTAATTATACTCTCACTCGGGCATCTCGTAAATTTTTAATACTGATCTGTATTTCAGACAGAGAAACAAGCTGAGGACAAACATTAGACTCATGAATATACAGCAATTGCTGAACAGATCAAATGCAAAAAAACCCTCACTCTGTCATCCTCTTGGATGATATTATGCTTCACCTGTCTGTGCGACCTTCCCCGTCTCTGAGTTTTTACAACTATGCACTAATAAACATCTTCATGTCACTAACAAAAAATTTTTTACTAGGTCCCACTAACAACATTAAATGCCACATGTAAACATTCTCACCAAAAACTGAGTGATATTGGTGTGAAATAAGTGGCTAATAACTTTCATATGTTTCTGGAATAGACTCAAAAGGAGTAGAGTAGGGCCCCTAAAGATAAGTAATGCCTAAGTGGAGAGTGCATTGAAATGAGCCATTCTGCATGAGGAAAGTAGGGCTGATAAATCTATTTTAAAAGTTCAATTTAGGGCTGGAGATGGTTCAGCAGTTAAGAGAAATTATTGCTCTTCCAAAAGACTAGGGTTTAATTTCCAGCACCCACAGCTTATAATTGTCTGTAACTCCAGTTCCAGGGGACCAGACACCCATGGCAAAACACCAATGCACATTAAAAAAGAGAGAGAGAGAGAGAGTTCCAATTTGATAACAGATTTTTAATAGATCTAAACACAGAATTCTCAACAGAAGAATCTCAAATACCAAAAGACATTTAAGGAATTGCTCAACATCCTTAGTTATCAGGGAAATGCAAATAAAATGACTCTGAATGGCTAAGATCAAAAACACCAGTGACAGCTTATGCTGGGGAGGACGTGGAATAAGGGAAACACTCCTCCACTGCTGGCAGATGTGCAAACTTGTACAACCACTTTGGAAATCAGTATGGAGGTTTCCCCAAAAATTGGGAATCAACCCACCTCAAGACCTAACAATACCACTCAGACATATACACAAAGGATGCTCAATCATACCACAAGAACACTTGTTCAACTATGTTCATAGCAACATTATTCATACTAGCCAGAACATGGAAACAACCTAAATGCCTCTCAACCAAGGAATGGATAAATAAAATGTACATTTACACAATGGACTATTACTCAGCTTTAAAAAAAAAAAAGTTAAAAAATGACATCATCAAATTTGCAGGCAAATGTATGGAACTAGAAAAAAAATCACCCTGAGTGAGGTAACCCAGACCCAGAAATACAAATACAGTATGTATTAACTCATAAGTGGATATTAGATATAAAATAAAGGATAACCAGGCTACAATCCACAGCTGCATAGAAGCTAGGTAACAAGGAGAACCCTAAGAGGGATTCAAGGATCACCCTGGGAAAGGGAAATAGATAAGATCTCCTGGGTAAACTGGGGGAAGAGGGAGTATAGAGAGTCAGGGGTGGGGGATGAGAACATGAGGAAATTGGATGGTAGAGTTGGGGGAGGGATGGAGAGGGAGAAAAAATAGAGATATCTCAATAGAGGGGGCCATTATGTGGCTAGGGATAAATCTGGTGCTAGGGAAATTCCCAGGAATCCACAAGGATGACCCCAGCTAAGACTCCTAGCAATAAAGAGAGGTTGCTTGAACTGACCTTCTTCTGTGATCAGATTAGTGACTACCCTAATTATCATCATAGAATCTTCCTCCAGTAATTGATGGAAGCAAATGCAGAGATCCACAGCCAAGCACTGGGTCAAGCTCCTGGAGTCCAGTGGAAGAAAGGAACAGGGATCATATGAGCAAGGTGGGGAGGGAGTGGTCAAGATCATTATAGGGAAATTCACAGAAACAGCTGACCTGAGTTAGTGGAAGCCCATAGACCCTGACTGGCAGCTGAGGAGCCTGCATGGGCCAAAGTAGGCCCTCTGAATGTGGGTGACAAGTGTATGGCTTGGGATGTTGGGAGGGGGCTGCGGGAGGTGGGACCAGGATTTATCCTGGGTGCATGAACTGGCTTTTTGGAGCTCATTTCCTATGGCTAGAGCCTTGCTCAGCCTTAATGCAAGGGGAGAGGGACTTGATCCTGCCTCAACTTGATGTGCCAGACTTTGTTGACTCCCCATGGAAAGCCTTACCCTATCTGAGGTGTGGATGGGGGGGTTGGAGGTGGGTCACAGGAGGAGGGGAGGGAGGGGGAACTGTAGTTGGTATGTAAAATGAATTTTAAAATGATTTTTATAAAAGTAAAAAATTGATAATAGAAGGAATACTAAGTGATATTACAAAAAATACCTTTTTAAATGCATTAAGAAAGGTGACACTTGATGGCAGGACATGATGTGCCCAGCATTATTATATTGCTCCACGGAACTTATTTTATTAAGCACAGTGCCTTGCATGTGCTAAGTACACATTACTACCTAGTTACATCCTTCATCCAAGCTGGAGGGTATCTCATGGTTAAATTCTTCTCTGGAATGCACTTGAGAACGTGATGACTATCAAGAGACTCAAGATAGTTCATATCATTTGGCCCAGTAATTCACCTTGGAGAAAAAGCACATCCATATGGAAATATATATATATATATATATATATATATATATATATAGAGAGAGAGAGAGAGAGAGAGAGAGATTTATGAGATTTATGTTGCAAATATTATTGAGAGAGAACAATTTAAATATTACAAAACAAAGGAAGGCTTAAACACATGAGGCCTTATCTGTGGCACAGAAAGTCAAAACGCCCTGTAATGTTACTTGGGAAGCATTTTCAGTGGTGTGTGAAGATGGAGATAAAATAGCCTCAGAGGTGGAAGCAAGTGTCAAAGCATCTATAAACAGCATGATCTCAAGTTTGTTAATATAGAGATACACCATAGGCCTAAGCAAACATGAAAAATAACCATAAGTCTTTCCAAAGAAAACAGAGAAATGTTTTCATATTGTTATGTGGGCCTTGTAAGCAGAATGTAGACCAAGTTAATAACCAAGAAGAAAATTTTTGAAAAATTGGACTTCATCAAAATTGAACTCACACTCATCAAGAGTTCACTTCAGAGAAAGAATAATCAGGAGGGCTAACTAAAACAAGGGGAATGTAAAACAACCATAACAAAACCTATTGTTATCTAACCCAATTTTAAAAACATATTAAAGGCCTGGAGAGGTGGCTCAGCAGTTAAGAGCACTGGATGGTCTTCCAGAGGTTCTGGGTTCAATTCCCAGCACCCAGATGATGGCTCACAGCTGTCTGTAACTCCGGTCCCAGGGATCTGACACTCTCACAGTTGTACATGCCGGCAAAACACCAATGCATATAAAAATAAACAAATCTTTAAAAAAAGAACATAAAAGAGGGAGCCAACATTGGTTTGAAGAGAAAACTGAACACAAAGAAAGGTCTAGAGAACTACAAGACTGCTCCCAACTAACAATTTGAGCTTACGTGGAAAGGCTATCATAAATGCCCTTCCTGGAGAGTGAGATCAACAACTAACTTCTCCATGGAGCCCTCAACTAATGCCTGTTGGAAACAGGATCAAACACCCATACATAAACACTGAGTCGAACTAGAACCCAGAAGCAGATGGAGAGGACAAGACCATGCGGTAGAAGTACATAGAGACAGCTTACCTGAACAAGGAGGAGCTAAGGGCCACTAGACTGATAGCTGGGAAGCCAGCAGGGGACTGACTCAGACCCCCCTGAATATGGGTCTCAGCCAGAAGGACTGAGCAGTCTAAGAGACCTCAGACAGTGGAGCCAGGATGTATCCCTGGTTCACAAAAGAACTTTGTGAACACATCCCCCATGGAGGGATAACTGCCTTAATCTAGAGACAGGAGAGAAGCCCTAGTCCCTACTTCACATGACCTGTCAGATCTACATGACCCCAACTGGATGGCATTCCCCTACATATGGAATTGGGGTGGGGGCATGGGAGGGGAGGGTGGTTAGAGTGCATGTGAGAGGGCAGAGAGGGTAAAATGGAGGAAAGGAGGAAGGGAGGGAAGGAGGGAGGGAGGGAGGGAGGGAGAGGGAACTGGGATCGACATGTAAAATAATAAATTAAATTTAAAAAAAATGCTTTGACTCCAAAATTTAAGTTCAAGGGCAAGTTACTGGGGAAAAGGATTTCTATTTTTGTTTCCACAGAAAATGAAAAGATGTGGATTCCTTCCAGACTAATGTGGTTTGATCAAGCCAGACTGCCTGAAATAGAGTACCAGGTGATCCTACATTCAAAACAGCTGGACAAAACAGCCCTACAGACTACAGCCAGGATTTCTGAATCTTCTTCGAATCCCCCATGACAGCGCCCCTTACCAGCAGGAAGTAGTTTGGAAAGAATGACGCCCAAATTCCCAAATATTGTCTATAAATGTTTGTTTTCATTTAATTGGACTTTGTTATATAAAATAAATTTTAAAAAATTATAAAAAAATTTAAAGGGCTAACATTATTCTTGCAAAAAAGTGTTTTTCCCCAGTTTCTATATTCTTTTATAGAGCATGTTTTTAAAATTAATTAATTAATTAATTAAAGAAGCGTCTTGCACTCTAAAAAAAAAAAAAAGAACATATCTTTTAAAAGATAGTTCGGAGAGAAATAACCTTTGTTGTGACACAATGCTGTTCCTGGGAGCACTGAGACACTAAACAAAGACCCCAGACCCAGCCTCTTAGAAACTGTTAGCCAAGGACCTGGTATTAGATACTTTTCTGTTGCTGTAGAATAAAGAGTTGATTTGGGCTTTGGGCTCATAGTTCCAGAAGTGTGGTGGCATGCTTGTGAGTTACCTCCATATGCTCTTATATTTGAATACATGGTCCCCAGTTAGTAGAATTATTCAGGAAGGAAGGTTGGCCTTGCTAGAGTGGGTGTGGCCTTGTTAGAGGAGGTATGTCACTGGGGGTGAGCTCTGAGGCTTAAAGAGCCCATGCCAGCCCCCCCCCCAACTGATCAGATGACAGCTTTCGGCCACTGCTCCAGCATTATGCCTACCTGCCTGTCTTTGCAGTGAACAGTGGTGAATGCAGAATTCACAGCTGACCAATCCTGAGAATAAATGACAGAAGAGAGCTCAGCCCCAAACTATTGATTCACACCATCCTCTCTAAGACTCTGGGGACACTGCAGAAGAGTGACAACAAAGAATATACGAGCCAGAAGACAAGTAGAAAGACAATGAAATACCACTCTCTTGATAAGACACAATCAATGCAATCATGAACTCATGGCAGCTAAGGTTACTTGCAGGAGACAGACCCTTTTAACAGTCATGGACAAGAGAGAGGCTCATGAGACCCTGCCCCTTACTTGAAACTATAAGTGACTGATAGACTTTAGGTTACAGGGGGCCACTGTCTTCAGTTGTGTACACACTGTTGAGCCTGCCAGACTTCAGTGAAAAGTTCCAATCCTGGGTCCATACAGACTTGGTCAAACCCAGGGTGGGGACACAAACCAAACAAAAAGACATGAATTTGGGGAAGACAATGGAGAGTGAATATACAGGCTAGGAGGGAGATAACATGGGATAGAAGTAACAGCATTATATACATGTATAAGATTTTCCAAAAGGACATTCAATTAATTAAAACAAAAAAGGAATAAACATGCCACAGAAATACAGAAAATATCCTAAGCCATGAGTCTGGCAAAGGAATTATACCCAGAACAAATATGCAATGAATTGCTATAAGTTAATAATAACAATCAATTGAAAATAGGCAAAGATAATGAAGACATTTCACAGAGGAAAATATACAAATGGCTAATGTGTAAATTAAAAGCTAAGATTAAAATATTATCTACATCATTATTTAATAAAGAGCTAAAAGCTAAAGTCCCTGTGAAATATCACTACACAGTAGTAGCTAAACATACATGGCCTCTTTGATCTAGCAATTTCATCAAGGCTAGACACTTACCCAAGAGAAATCCAAACTTCTGTCTACTAAAAGAATTATAATAATACTCAAAATAGTTTTACTCTCAATAACCAAAAGTTGAGCCCACATGTGCCTACAACTCACATGAGAACAAATAAATTATGATACATTCATGTAATGGAGTGCGATTTGTCACTAAAAAGTAATGAACTGTTTACTACATAACAACATAGTCTTAGAGACATGATACCGAGTAAAAGAAACGACAAAAGTAACACACTAAATTATGTCATTCCCATAAATTTTTAAAAGAGACAACACTAATACAAGGTGTGATGGTTAAATTCAAGTTAGCAGAATCTAGAATTACTTATGAGAGATGTGCCTCTTATGCTTGTTGGGGATTTTCTTGACTATATTAGTTGATGTAGGAAGATCCATCTTATTTGTGGACAAGATTGTTCCCTGAGCAGGGGATGCTAAACTGTACTAACCTGCATGCACCACCTCCTGCTTCTTGACTGGGGATGAAATGTGTCCAGTTCCCTCAAGCTTCTCACTGTGTGTGTCTTCACCCACAATGCACGGTAACTTGGGACTGAGAACTAAATGAACCCATCCTCCCTTAAGTTGCTTTTGTCAGTATTTTATCACAGCAACAGGGAGAAAGAAGAAGCTAAAACAAAACAACAACAATAAAAAATAACATGCACACACAAACAAAAAATTAAACTACTGTTTGCCTAGAGAGCAGGAAAAAGAGGATTGTCTGGGTGAATTAAGATGTCCCTTAACAATTTGTTGAGCATGTATTAGTCTTCCAGAAGTACTACAACAAAATACCGCAAACAGGTAGCTTTAAGAACGTCAATTTATTTCTTGAGTTTTAGAGGTTGAGAAGGCTCAAGGTGGTGTTTCATGCTGAGGTTCCTTTGTGTTCACACTACTCTACTCTCCAGCTCTCTTCCTGCAGCCCTAAGGGTCAAATGTCAAACCTAACAGTCTCACATCATCTTGTGGTCTTTGGCACAAATACAATCAGCCTAGGAATTAAGGCATCAGTAGTGAATCTGGAGTTGACACAATTTAGTCTTTAACAGCATGGCTATACAAATACTTCCATTTGTCACAATTGTATAGTTAAGATTTGTTTTTCAATGTTTATAAATTATATCTTAAAATTTTTGTAAAAATAACAATTGAGCATTAGTGATTGGGTTTGAGACTATATGAAATAGTTATATATTGAAATAAAATTCAAATAGTGGATGGTTTTTAGCTTGGATGATGTGGGGAGTTCATTATGATACCTGCTCTGTCTATATAAGTCATTCTGTTTATTTTAGGTATGAATGAGATTCTTTTAAAAGAAAAGGTTTACTAATAAAAGAAAAATGCCTTGCATGGTAAACAATGCTGTGTTAGTAGAGATGGAAACTCTGTGGCATTCTCCTGAATTAAAATAGGCCTCATCACTGTCTGTAGTGAGCCTTTCAGGATAGGCACCTTCTGAGCTTGGCTTATGTATTGACTGCTTTTCTATTGCTGTTGTGGAACCGTGACCAAGGCAACTTATAGAAGAGTCTATTTGTGTTCACAGTTTCAGAGGGTCAGAGTCCATGATGGTGGGATGCAGACATGGCAGCAGGAGCAGGAAGCTGAGGCTCACACATTGAACCACAAACACAAAGCAGAGAGAATGAACTCAAAACAGCATGAGTCTTCAAACTCTCAAAGCCCACCTCCAGTGACACATTTCCTCTAACAAGGCCACACCTCTTAATCCTCCCCAACAATTCTACCACCTGGGAAACAAGCACTCAAATGCCCAAGACAATGGAGAACACTACATTTAAACCACAGCTTACTTGTCGGGAGTGGATCCATCATACAGAGGTGTTAATAACCATTTATGAGTTGTAAATTCAGGTTCCCTTTCTTTTGATACAGCTGCTTGTCATTACTTTTTACTCTTATAATTTAACCTTTACCTATGGAGGTAAGATTCTGTGAGCCAAGGTGGCAATCATCTTCCAGCAGGAATTTTAATGGAAATCTTTTGATTCAGTGGGGTTTCTGAAAGATTAATATGCTTAAGAAAATAAATGACAAAGTGGAGAATGTTATGAAATGAATAGACTATTTCAATGAATTAAATTAAAATTCTAGTGCAATAAGCAAATATAACTAAATGAGTAAATTCAATATATGAATGCAATAGATTATTCTAAAGACAAGTAAAATAAATATTGCCGGAAGCAAAGGAAGTTCATCATAAAATATTCAGACTGTAAAACAAACTTAAAATTCTTGCAGAAAAAAAAGATCAAGACAAAATATAGTAAAAAAGGTCACACATATATTTAACCAAAGAACTAGAATAAGAAGAGGTAGGAAATGTAGCAAAGACAGTATGTAAAAAGAGATTGGCTGTGGAATTTGCAAAAATTGTCAAGCTAAAATATCAAACCAAATTCCAAGCAAGATGCCCATAGTCTAAAAGTGAGAGATAACTAGAAAATAAAAAAAGCATCCAAGAGAAAAACAGGAAGCATTAGCTTCAGGAACTCAGCAGTAATACTTATGGATGACTATCAAATAGAAGTGATAAAAGTTATGGGATTGAGACTTAGCCTGTTTAAAATAATAAGGGGGGGGGGAACTGCCTAGAATCCTACAGTCAGCAAAAACACATTTCAGGAAAAGTAAGAGAAATACAGAGAATTTAAGACCAACAAAAATGTATGTGTAGGGCTTGGGGTGGTGGTGCACCCCTTTAATCCCAGCACTTGGGAGGCAGAGGCAGATGGATCTCTGTGAGTTTGAGGGCAACCTGGTCTAAAAATCAAGTTTCAGGACAGCCAGGACTGTTACACAGAGAAACCCTATACCAAATAAATAAATAAATAAATAAATCCAAAAAATGGTTGTGTAGATTCCCACTGAAATGCTACAGGTACACACATTTTTCAGGAACACAAAAATGATCCCAAATGAAAGTAGGGGAATGTTGCAAGGAAGGAACAGCCACAGAAAGAGGGGTGGGCATAAATACAAATGAGTCTCAACTCCATAAAGATGATTATAGCATAGGATTTAAGATTGTTACAGAGCTGAGATATATTACAGCAGAAGCGCGCGCGCGCACACACACACACACACACACACACACACACACACACACACACACACACACACACCACACACGGAAGTGAGGTAAAGGAAGGTTACGTTTTCAAGTTCTAACATTGCTAATAAGAGCTCAAAAGTTGGTAGCTTATGGTAAACTCAAACAAGCCATAGACACAGGATGGGCTGCCTGGGGGAAACAATGAAAGATGGGAAACAGGAGTGCATACGTAACTGGCATGCAGAGGCAAAGTGATATTTTAGCATTGATGGTTAGTCTAGAGGTGCCTAAGGTACTGTGATGGCTAGTGTTGTCAGAGTGACAGAACTTAAGATGTCCTAAGAGATAGACCTCTCAGAATACCTGTGGGGGGGTTATGCTGATTGCTTTTATTTGTGATACCAAGGCATGTCCACTCTGGGTGGCCCCATTCCCTCTGTAGGATTCTGATTGTATAGGTAGAGAAGGGAGCTGGGCAGCAGCACAGGTCCATTGCTCTCTGTCTCTCAGTTACGGATACATTGTGTCCAGTTGCTTTAAGTTACTGCCTCCACTTCCTTCCCTGACACAATGGATTATACCTTCAACTGTGAGTTAAACCTTTTCTCCTATAAATTATTGCCTCTTGTCAAGATACTTTATCACAATGCCTAGAAATTAAACTAAGACTGAAGTCTTCCATTTATTAACTTTTTTTTCCTTTTCCTTTTAAATAGAAGCAGAACTCTAGAATTTGTTGGATGTATGCCTAAGAGAGAAAAGGAGAGAAAGCTGTCAGTGTCCATAACAAATATTCAGATATATTAACATATTGGCTTCTATAAACATTGTATTGAAATTCTTGAAGCCACAAAAGAGAAATTACCCAAGTTATAACTTTCTGATAGAGCTCAAAATATGTGGGAAATATTTCTAAGAAAAGAAAAGGAATTTCTGAAACATAGCTAGTTCTGGGAAAGCCAATTTTCTCCTAAAAGCCAAAACCTTCAGAATAATTTAATGTTGTCAGGAGCACAAAATTACTTTTCCGGCAATGATGGGAAGCCTGAAGTTTTATTTTGTAAGGTAAAGATGGATCTAATTTCCTCAAAGGATGTTTGTTTCTAACCCAAGGAAAGAGGACTTGATAATGCAGTTCTGTCCTCTGAGGCTTCACTGGGGCAATGTTCCACGAAACTGTTCGAGAATTAAAATTGTTTATGCATTAGTAATTGAATCTCCTAGTACAGAGTTCAAAGGCAAGATTCTACTTCAATATATGATATCAAAATCTCTTAGAGAGGATTGTATTCTCCCTCCCCTAACATGACTGGAAGTTGCTGGCATCACAGATGTTTTACACTCTGAAATTTCAAGATAATTGAAAGTTTTCTGATGAAGGGCCACTAGGAAGTGTATTTTTGGAGGAAACATAGCCAGGGAAGGTAGTTCGCCCCTCTAATCCCCCAGCATTGCAATGGCTGAGGCAAGAGAATTACTGCAAGTCTGAAACCAGACAGGATAAGATGGTGAGTTCCTGGTCAGTCTAGGCTACAGAGTGAGACTCTGTCTCAACAATCCTTTAAAACAGAAAACAGACAATCCTAAGTGACAAATGGCACGCCACAGAAGGAAAAGCAAGGAAAGATTTTTAAGTGAATCAGAAGTTTCTACTGGGGTGGGTTTGCTCTTCCTTATTGGATTTTTTGTTTGGTTTTTGTTTCATTTTTTCAATTGTTTGAGAAGTAAAAACATCCATCTTCCCCCATCCACTGGAGTCTGTTTGACTCACACTCCCTCCCCAACCCATAGTAGTCTGGTTAACTACCCTTAAAGAAAACTGATTCTCTGCTTGTGTTGGTGGTGCATGCCTTTAGTCCCAGCACTTGGGAGGCAGAGGCAGGTGGATCTCTGTGAGTTTGAAGCCAGCCTGGTCTACAGAGCTAGTTGCTAGTTCCAGGACAGGTTCCAAAGCAACGCAGAGAAACCCTGTCTCAAAAAAGAAAGAAAGAAAGGAAGAAAGAAAGAAAGAAAGAAAGAAAGATAAAAAGGAAGGAAGGAAGATGATTCTCCTTGCCTGGAAACCACAGAGGCCATCAGTCACCAGTGAGCTAATAAGGCGCTCCCCCTCTCTGCTGGAAGGCTGATTGTCTTGATCTCTAGCTGTCTCTCCCAGCTCCATTGAGTTCATGAGCCCAGAAGACACCCTATAGCTTTGCCCCAATCCTCCCTGACCTCTGGCACTAGAGAATTTGGAAGGATGGAAATAAGTGTAAGGTATAGAGTAAGGCCAGGGCTTGAATCTCCAAAACACATTCCAGTGACGTCATAAACTTGAGTGGGTGTTACCAGATTCTACTGATTAGGTTACAAACGGGGACAGGTTACTATATTTGAGGGGTAAGACCATGGCTGCTATGGGGGGGAGGCATATTAGAAGACAGAAGATAGGTTGTTGCCAGGTATAATGTGAGTGTAGATGGAGGTTTTGTGGGAGACAGCGTCTGACAAGAAGCAAGATAGGAATGAACAGAGGGATGAAGTTGCCCTAGGTGGCTGGATTCAAATATCACCTATACACACATAGCAACTGACCTCACAGCTAAAGATAGAGCCATGCAAAGCCCAGAGGAGCTGGGAAATGCAAAGGGCACAGTTTTGGGGGAGAGTTCAGAGTCCCACTGAGTGGATAAAACTTTAATTATAGGGAATAAAAAGAGATTAAACAAACTATTCCCTATGTGCTTTTATAACCTGTGATTTTTGCACTACCAATTAATGCTTAAGAATCAAGGTGGAAATCGTACTCTGTTCTGGTTGTTTCCTTCACTGTAGAACACAACCTTTTCCTCCACTTTCTGAGCAGCGTTTGTGTGGGGGTAGGGCCGCTTGTTTTCTATATAGATTTTTGAGCATTTCACTTTGTAGCCCAGGCCGGACTTCTCAAGGTCCTCTTGCCTCAGCTCCCAGAGTGCAGGGCTCCACCACAGGCATGCTTCTCACCACAACCTGGTTGGGAGTACTTTGTTGTTGTTTGCATGGTTTTGTTTGTATTAGATTAGGTTTGTTAGCCTGTGTATTGGTTACCATTTTGTTGTTGTTGCTATGACCAAGACTCTGAAAAGAAGCAACTCACAGAGGAAGGGCTTATTTCGTCCCAGGATTTATGAAGGGAAACATGGAACCCTGGGAAAGCAGCTGGTCCAAGAAGCAGAACGCAGATAGGACGTGGACGCTGAAAGTAAAATCTGAGTCCTCACCAAGTGACCCATTTCCTCCAGGAGGGTTCCACCTCCTAAATAAAAGGTCTGGCAACTTCAGAAGCCGCAACTCCACCTGAGCACTGTCCAGACCCATGAGCCATGGAGGGGCAGTTCGCACTCAAACCACAACAATCAGTTATGTCTGATAAAGTGATACTTAGAGGCAGCTCAGATGCTACCAAAAAGAAATTGGAGAAAGCACAGATTCACAAAAAAAGTGGACAGTACCCTTCATTCACGGGAATTAATAGTTACAGTGTCCATGAGGACAAAAGCAATCTGCAAACACTATGTGACCCCATTAACATTCCACTGACTCCTCATACAAGTAGAAGAGGAAAAAATCCTAAGAGCCATGTCTAACCACAGAAGACCCCAAAAGAAAAAGCTATTTTAAACAGGGAGACCAAAGCTAGAGGCATCATGCTAATGGATTTCAAAATCTGCCACTAGGCTTGAGTAATAAAGGCAGGATGGTGCTAGCATAGAAACAGGGATGCAGACAGATGGAAAAGAATGGAAAGCCCAGGAATAAACCCATGATTTTGTAGTACCGGCTGCTGACAAAGGTGCCAGGAACACACAGTAGGACTGAGGCGACATCGTCCAAAATGGAGCTAGGGAAACGATATCAACAAGCAGAAGTAATGGCATTGGACCCTGCCACACCACACGTACAGAAATCAACGGGAAAGGGTAAAGACTCAAATACGAGGCGTGAAGCCCTACAACAGAGAGGAAATGAGAGGAAAGCTGCTTGATGTTGCTCTGGGCGGTGCCTTTTCAGGCAACGGGAGGAGGAGGCTTCTGCAGAGCAAAGGATGCCATCAGGAGAGTAAAGAGAGCAGCCAGGAGAGAACGTATGTGCAAACTGTGCATCTGAAAGAGGTTAATGTCCTGAATGTATATGGAAGCCAACTCAACAGCAAGATAGCAAATAACCTGCTTTTAACATGGGCAATAAACCTAAGTAGATATTTCTCAGAAGGCCGATCGCCTAGAGATGTGTAATAAATGCTCAGCATCACTAATCAATAGAGAGAAACCAGCAGAAAAGCAGTGCAGGAGCATCTTACACCTGTTAGGCTAACTGCTACTGAAATGATGACCCACAAGCGTTGGAAGGCTGTGGGGACAATGACATGCTCACGCGCTGCTGGTGGGGATGCAAATTAGTGTTACCATCATGGAACACAGTGCTAAGGTTGCTTGAAATATTAAAAATAGAATGGCCATATGATCCAGCCCTCCAACTGTTGTGTGTTTGCCCAAATAAAATGAAATCAGTATGTCAAAGAGAGAGCTGTGTGCACATCTTATGACATTGTTAATAACAGCCATGAAATAGAATCAGCCTGGGTGTCCAGACAGAAGGATGAGTACCACATGGTCTCACATATGGGATGTGAAAAATAACTAAAGGAGAAGTCACAAAGCAAAGAGAAGAGTGGACTCAAGAAGGTAGAGTCGTGGGCAGGGATTAGAGAGTGACTGGCCAATGGATACCAATTTTCTGTTAAGCTGGAGTGATAAATTCAAGAGACCTATTATGTTATGATGACTATAATTAGCAATGTGTTATATTCTTGAAAATGCTAAGTGAAAAGACTGCAAGTGTTCTCAACACAGAAAATGTATGAACATATATGTTAAATATATATATATATATATATGTACATATATATATATCAAGATAGCATGTTTGGCAAAATGAACATACACAATTTTTATTTGTCAGTTAAAATTAAGAAAAAGAAGATAAGCTGAGTGGGTTAGCACACACCTTTAATCTTAGCACTTGGGAGGCAGAGGCAGGCAGATCTCTGTGAGTGTGGGGCCTGCCTGCCTGGTCTACAGAGTAAGTTCCAGAAGAGTCAGGGCAATGCAGAGAAATCCTGTCTGAAAAAAACTAGAAAAAAAGGGGGGGATGAGGGAGAAGGCAGGGAGGAAGCAAGGAATGGAAAAAGGAAGGAAGGAAGGAAAATGTGGTGTCTGCTGGCTTTTAACCTCAGAATTTAACAAATCCTTCCCTGCAGAACAGTTGTTCTTGTGTTCAAAACAGAATAACCAGAATCAGTGAAGAGATGTTATTTTAGGATGCTGTTACTTAAGTAAGGATGCAGATACTCCAGTGTTCTCTTGAAGGGGCTGAATCTTAGTGGAACGTCAATCAGCACATCTCTCAGTTTTCTGAAGATGCAATACATCTGTCAGTGCTGTCTCTTTTTCCTTGGGATTCCCTGGCTGTGCTACATAGAGAAAAGCTAGGAGCTAAATTAAACTGGTTTGAGGGGTGGATGCTTGTTTTTGGTTTTGCTCTGTGCATCTTCAGGGAACAAACTAGAATCAATTCCAAGATCCTGGTTTGGCTGTCTATAACTGCCATGAAGAGAACGATTATTGTTCCCATTTTCAGAGGAATAAATGGAAAGATGAGAAGCCAAATGATACACACAAAGAACTTGCTAGAATCTATGCCCCGGAAACTAGAGGACAACCTGATCCCTGTCCTGTCCTCCATGTCTCCTGCCTGTAGCACACTGGTGGGTGTGCCCACTCTGACCTGTGGCTGTAGGTGTCCTCCATTTTTAAATTTTTATTCTGTTCTATTTTAACAAAACATGTCACATTCAATACTAGCTGGTCTTGAACTCACTCTTTATATATGACCCCTGGGAAGTCATGCAACTATGGGGAGTTTAGGATGTTCCTATAGTCTAATTACTTCTTTTGATAGCTCCCAAATATCCTTTCCCTGCCCACCTTTGTATCAGGCCTGACAATTTTAAGAAGCAGATAGGAACTTTTGGAAACTATTAACAAAACCCCATTCCCCAGCCGTGGAAGGGCAAAAATGCTAACAGATGCCATCTGAGGCCTATAGTCGAGACTCTTCAGCCTGATGTAACTACCCACTTCATGCTTCCATGCTTCCACCAATGTACTTTTCAAATGCCTCAACTCACAACTTCTTTCTTCTGTCACAAAAAAAAAAAAAAAAAACACCATCATGTTTGACCCCAGCATAAACAGTAGCCAAAGGTAAGCTTTAACACCTGGTTCATCTCGCAAGCAATGGAATTATGGGTAGGCACCATCATGTCCAGCTCCAGTATCTAGGACCCTCAGGGAGCCTGGCTGGCCCAAACATGGACAACAAGCTGCCTTAGATTTCATACTGCAAGGACAGATGTGTTGCTGGGTTCTTGGACTTAAAGCATGTGTCTGTGTGATACGAACAGGAAGGGATCTCCAGTGGTTTGGGTTCTGTACTCCGGTCCATCGAATTTATTCTGGTCTGGGCTGAGTCAGCCGCAGGATATCCTCTCTAACTTGGTTTCCCAGGAAATATACTGAAAGTGCAAAGTAGGATTATTGGGTTGGGGCAGTGGCTCAGGGAGTAGAGAGCTTGCTGTGTGACCATGAGGGCTGATTCCATGCCAGCACCCATGTTAAGTAAAGCTGGGCATGGCAGTGCACCTGTAATCCCAGCCCAGAGGCAGGAGGATGCCTGCGATTTACTATCCAGCCCATCTAGACAAATTAGCAAGCATTAGATTTAAAGAAGGGAGACCTGGCACAATTTTCATCATCCCCGCTGGAGGATATCTAGGCTGGTTCCTTTTCCCTGCTGTTATAAATAGAGCTCAAGGAAACCACGGGCTTGCACTGCTCGGGTCTGCTGTCTTTGGGGGACACTGCTCAAAAACATTGTGATGACATCTAATACCACACATGCAGATTATTTAGTTAAGAAATTAGAAAAAAAAAAGCTAAGGTGGAGCATGGAGCATGCCTGCCATCAACCCCTGGTCATCACACATACCCACACAGTCACACGCTCACACACAGGGAGAAAATAGAGGGAAAAAATCTTAAATTGACCATCCAATTATGGAAGATGTCATTCTGTAAGTATGTTTCTTTTATTGGTTAATGAAAAAAATCAGTGTTGGCCAATAGGAAAGCAACATAGGTGGGACTAGGAGACAAGGAGGATTCTGGGAGAGAGAGATGTGAGAAGATTCAACATGTAGAACTCCGGATACTTTCTCTGGTAAAATAAGACCACGTGGAAATACTTAGATTGATAGGAATGGGTTAATATTTAAGAAAGAGCTAGCCAATAAGAAATGCTAGTAACAGGCCAACAGCTTTATTATCTAATACAGGGTCTGTGTGTGTTTTCTGGGGTTGGTGCGGCTGTGGGACCAGGCTGGTGGAAAACCACTCATAACAGTCCAACACATAACATACATAAAAACAAACCTATCAATTCATGATTGATTAATTAATTATTAAATAATGATTATTAAAATTGTTATAGCCATTAATGGAGACTCTCTAAATGATAAATCTTCATATTCTTACATTCTTGAAGATCAACCAGTTTAACCCACACACCACTTTAGAAATTTAGAGTTTTCATTTGTCTGTGGCAGATGGGCACGTCAGCCAACTCTCAGTATTACGGCTGCTTCTGCTTCGTGGCTTTCCCTTCTCTTCCACTGTTTTCTTCGATCATCTATCTCCCCTTCCAGGAGGACAGAAAACAAGCTGTATTGTGCCAAGCTGGACGACATTTTCGGTACCAGGTTTTGTATAGATATCTCTCCCTTTCTCCATCCTCCTTGAGACAAGGTCTCGTGGAACCCTATATTCACTTTTAGGGTGTGAAATTACAGGTAGGCGCCACCACACCCGGTTTGGTTTTTGAGGTGCTGGGCATGCGCTCTCGGCTTCGTGCATGCTGAGTCAGCACATTACCAATTGAGCTTCCTCCCCAAATAAGCCCTCTCCTAAGAGTAGCTGTAACCGGAACCCAGGCTCTCCATTTGTATCTTTTATACTGTGGGCGGTTACTCCGACCCAGAGAATATGATATCATATATCTACAGCCTTATCTACAGCTTCCCAAAAGAAACAGTTAACTTTATTTGGGGCTTAATGTTTCCTTCAGTCAAAAGAAGGTTTTTATGGTTTTTCATTTTTATTCAGTTGCATGAGCTTCACTCACGAATATTTTGATTTAGTAAATTGGATGGATGTTGAAAACTCAAGTTTTAACCGGTGCCACGAACAGTTCTGAAAGCTATCCAGGCTTGAGGGGGATCAAGGGGTCATGACTCAAGCTCAGTCCCAAACTTAACCCAGCCAGCCTCCTGTGCTGCACATAAAGCTTTACTGGACTGTAATCATGCCTTTCTTTTGTGTATCAGGTGGGCCATTCTGTGATACAATGCCGAAATTCAATAATTATGGCAGAGATCATATGACTTAAATATTTCCTATCTATTTAAAAAGAAACATGTGGAACCCTGCTCTTGTCTGTTTCATACCTGCTTGTGCAGTCATGTTATTGTTTCTGATGGAAACTACAGCAATGCAGTCATTAGTGACTAAAACACACCCTAGCTGGATCCTCTACAGGCACCTTCTCATCAGCACGCTAATCCTTTCTAAAGCTCACTATTTACCAGCCAAGTTGCTTTTTCCTAAGTTATACCGCCACCTAGTGGTAGACTGTGAAATCACCGATAAATGAACAAGTCCTCTATCGCTAATACCCCATATCAGATTCTTGCTTACGGACTTTGTAATAAGGGGCCTCACTTGCATAAATGAAAAGAACTAAAGTGATTATATGATAAGTTTTATAGCTTTTTTCTAGAAAGACTCAATTGTAGCATTACCACACCATGAGTAATCATTATAAGGTACTATGATAAGGACAGGTGCCTGTCTTTAAGGTTGAAGTGAAATGCTATTGAAGACATAAAGATTTCAGATTCATTTCCTGACTCAAGCTGACGAAAGGAAAGAATATTTAGGGGGAGGGATGCTGACCAAAGTGGACCGTGCAAACATTAGCAAAAAGAAGGCAGATGGCAGAAATGAAAGCACTGGTTTTCAACTTGGTCTAGCGACTGCAATGCTCTACCGAGCTCTCAAGAAGCAATGATATACAGACGGCATTCCTTGGAAGTCCTGATCTAAGGGTCTGGGTTGAGGGCTGGATATCAGTTTTCTTAGAGTTCTCTAAGTGATTTTAATGAGTAGCAAGGCTGAGTCCTTATTCCCCAGCAGTGTGTCTCAAATGATGGGATCTATTCCAACCATCATGGTTCCCTGTTCTTATCCTGCAGAGTGTAATTCATTTGCTGTGTGTTGACATCTGAGTAGTGGATCCCTACTAAGATTCAAAGCACTGGTGTGTGTGTGTGTGTGTGTGTGTGCCATCTATTGACTATCCTATTAAACTCAGTAAGAACTTAAGTCATTCCCATCCACGTTTTAATACAAACTCAGTGGTGCTGAGGTTGTAAAATAGGTGTGTATCCCCTGGGAGTTCACTGAACATGAAGATTTGAAGGGTCCAGTCTCAGAAACTCAGTATTTCTCCATTTCTAATAATTGCTCCAAGTAATTAATTCATTTCTTTCTCTTGTTTTCTTCTTTCTGGTCCTTCTTTCCCCCCCCCTTGCCCCCCCTTCCTGTGTGTGAGAGATAGTCTTGCACGGTTCTCCCACTGGCCTGGAGCTCATGGTAATCTTCCTACCTTGGCCTCCTTAGTACTGAAACTTCAGTCCTAAGCCACAACACCCAAGTAATTTCAAAATTCAGAACGGGGAACCAGGTACACGGTGCCATTTTTTCTGAGTCAGGTTTTGAAGAGCTGCATAGCTGTTTGTTGATTTGACACACACTGCAAGTCAATGCAAGCATTTTCTTCTGGTAATCTTCCTACCTCGGCCTCCTTAGTGCTGAATTCTTCCAAGAGTTGGTGGCTTGAAGGAAGAGCAGTGTCCTTATATTCCTGACTTCCTGGGTTGTTCAGTGGCCCTGCTCACTGTGGGCGTACTGAAGTCACTCGACACCCACATACCAAGTGGGCAGCTCAAAACAGGAGAGATGGCTTTATCACATGTGACTTGGGAAGGATGGCTGGAAGCCTGGGCCCAGCTGAGACTGTCACCAGCCCATAAACTCACCAGCATGGCAGTCTTTGCCTATGGACTCCCAGACAGTTCCAGGATACTATAAATGGAGTGGCCATTCTCTCAGGGACTTGTCTTAGAAACTATAACAAAGTCACTTCTGCTACAATGTATTGGGTCAAAGTAGTGGCAGTCTCGTGAGACCCCCCTGAAGACTCCCATATGCTGCCCCCAGGGCCCCACACTCAGCGGGCTGCACTTTGGAGCTAACACTCTTAGGCTGTTGCTTGAAATTCTTCATGGGTTTTGAACAAAGGCATTACATTCCTCTTTGCCACTTGATCCCACACACATAGCCCCTCCTTGTCTTAAAATGTGTCTTTCAGTGGGAGAAATATTAAAACTGTTTGTAGCCAAGGCAGGTATGGTGATACATTTCTGTAATGTAAGCACACTGGAAATGTGGCGGGGAAGTGAGCAGAAGACCAGGCTTGGCTACAAAATGAGACCCTATCTCAAGAAGTGCCCCTTACATGCTATCTTTTAAAGTTATAGTGTGGCATGCATTTGTAAGCCAGGGAACAACTTTCAGGAGTCCATTCTCTACCCCTATGATCCGAACCTCAAGAATGGAACTGGGGTCTCAACAGTGAGGGGCTTTGCCATTTCTTTATCCCCAAATCATATCTGTAACCAGTCACAGGCCACCGGTCAGAGAGATATTACTGTATCTTTATGGTCAACGCAGAAATTAGAGTCAATTATGAAATTGAGATTAGACTATATTTTGCCGTGCTTTAGGATTAATAAACATGGTGGAAATCCCCTATCCTATCATACCAGGTCCTTGCCAGCCCCCTGCACTTGCTCACCTTTGGGCTTGCTCACTTGGCTTGCCCACTTTGACATTGATCTGTGCTTATCCAAGGTCAACATGAATGTACGTATAGTTACTTGATGAGAAAGATGATATCTTTGCACTGTCTCTATAGATACAGACAGCTTCAGGGTCTCAGATTTGTGTTTGGAGACTCTACAAAGCATTTGGTGGTATTTAAAGATGGTAGTGACATCTAGTCTAGTCCATGAGCTCTGTGAGAACTGGAGTCATAATAGGTCTTTTCAGACCACCAGTTATTGGCACTACTTTATATGTGCAGGGGAGATCCAATAATAGGTAGTATGGCAACAATAACAACCAAAAATTACAAAAAAAAAAAATCTTCCTATTTAAAAAAATGTTGTATTACTTCTCTCATAGCTGTGACAAAATACCTGATAAAAAGTAACTTGAGAGGAGGGAGAGAGGAAGAAGGAGGGAGGGACAGGGGGAGGGAGGGAGGGAGAGAGGGAGGGAGGGAGGAGGAAGGAAGGGTTTATTTTGGCTCACAGTTGAGGGTATAGTCCTTCATAGCAGGAAGGCAAGAAGACTGTTCATTCACATTGCATCCACAGCTAGGAAACAGAGAGAGATGAATCCCGGTGGTCCAGCTGCTTTCTCCTGTGTACTCATTCTGGGGCTCAAGCTGGCAGAATGGTAGTGACCACATTCACTTGTTGTCAGTTAGACTTCTCTGAAAAATGCACCATAGACATCCATGTGTCTCCTAGATGATTCAGAATCCTGTCAACTAGACAGTGGAGATTAACCATCACAAATGTAGATGCAACTGATATGCAGGGTGTGCAATGATGGTTGAAACTGTTGGTGGAGATGTGGAGGGTGAATGTTCAACAGATATGCTCATCCAGCATTCTGGATACACGTCAGAAGGAAGCCGCATTCTGAAGAAATAATGGGGACTAGCAGAGAGCACCACAAGGAAACAGGAGCCACTCTGGTGGCAGAGAGTGTCAACAGGGTGACATCACCAAACAGATGAAGGGAAAGTAGGGATTGGTTGATCTGGGGCTCTTAGCAGGATCTAAACTCCCACAGCGTCATCAATTGGTGTAGTTCTTTTCTGTCATTTTTTTTTTGGAGGGGGTGGGTGACAGCTAGTATACAGGCACACCCATCGGTGTCTTCAACTGAGCCGCATTCCAAACAAGAACATTTTCAAACGAATTGTCAGTTATCCAGAGGAAGGAACAAGGATGTGGGAAAAATCAGTTGTGCCTGTCCAGCATCTATAAAGCACTGGGTTTGATCTCCAGACATGCATAAAACCAGTCATGGTGGCACCTAGCTGTGATCGAAGCCCCTCAGAGGTGGAGCGGGAGGATCTGAAGTTTAATGTTGTCGAGGTCCTTGCCGGGAATGTGACACAATGCAACCTCTCCCCTGTCCAGTCTCACTGCTTCCGGTCCCTTGCCCCAGGTGCCCACCCTAACACTCCCTTGTGACATTTTGTATGGTTATTTCCATTTTCCAAAAACTCTGACAGTGCCTGTGGATCAAATGTGGATCAAGCGAGCGAGCAAGCCAACAAAAGCTTTGCATGGACAGATGCTTAAAATGCTACTAGATTTCTTGCAGCCGAGGAAGGAGTAATCAAGAGCTAGAATAAAATTATATCACCCTTGGGCAAGGGGATCTCCAGTGATGAGAGAGTGATGGCAGATCGCAGAGAGTGACGGTTGGCATTTTGAAGAATTTCAATACTTCCTAATAAGGAAAGGGCATGCATAAAGAGCACCAGCGCCCAGCTTACAGCAGTGTCAGTCAAAGCCATTTCTGCCCTTTTTGTCCCCTCTAACCTTGGGCACCAACCTTGGGGGTGGGGTCAGGTAGGAAGACAAGTTAGCAAACCAAGAGCAACCTGGAACAGAATCTAAAAAGATGGCAAGTGCTCCCTTCTTGCAAACGCTATAATTATAATAGTTTACTTTCATTTGGTACACGGTCCCCAGCGTCCCAGTTGCCAGGCATTATAAAACCTATCAAAGAAGGAACCCCGGTGGTCTCAGGTGGTGACGCTTTGATTCTTTCCTGGCTGGCATTATTTGTTACATGCATACTGAGAGGCACACTAGACACTGAACTGCCTCTAGAGAGGAGCCCCGAGTCAGGGACAGCAGAGACAGCAGCAGTGGAGCAGGAGCAGGTGGGTGCGCGATCTAGTTTGCGCAGGGGCAGCGAAGCAGCTCCCTTCTCGCTTTTAGGTTAGGACCTAGTTTGGAGTCCTACGGTCTGGATGTCCCAGAGCATAGCTCCTCTCCTGGTCCCGCCCCCGCTTGCCCAGCTCAATCCTGCAGCCTGCTCCTGCAAAGCCTGCTGCTCTCAGGCCAGCTCCGGTCCGTGGGCCTCACTCCGCTCTTCTCCAGTCTCCTTTCTTACAACCCTCCCTCGTCCCGCCCCTCTCTCCAGGCCCCCAGCTCTCCCGCCGAAGAGCTAACCGGCTTGACAGTGCTCGCCCCCGAAACCTGGCTCCGCCCTCCGGGTTCAGCGCTTTTCCCCTGGCCACGCCCCCTCGGACCCTCTTTCCGACTCTGTCCCCTGTAGTCACATTTCGGCCCCACTTGCCCGGGCCACGACCCCCAAAGCTGGCCCCACCCCTCTCTGTGCCGGGTTCTTCTTACCTGACCACGCCTCCTCTCGCTACCACGTCCCACCTCTCTTTCCAGACGAGGTCCTCTCCGGTAGCCGCTGCACGCCCTGCTTGTTTGTTCACGCCCCTAAGACCTGGCCCCGCCCCCTCGTGGACGCCCTCTCTGCGATACCACGCCCCCTCTCCTTGCCACGCTCCGCCCCTCTCCCCTTCTCGCCAGGCCCGGCTCACTACTGCTCTGCTCCTCTCTCCAGCCCCCCGCCCTCCCCGCTGCTGCACCCCGCCCATCAGCTCGGCCTCGCCCCAAAGTCTGGCCCCGCCCGCTAGGCCCCGCCCTTGTCTCTGATCCCACCCCTCTCGCCTCCGCGCTCCGCCCTGCTTGCCAGGCTCCGCCCTGGGCCCCGCCTCCTCCTGGGACCCAGCAAGCGAGCCGCAGTGGGCACCATGGGGACGGCCTCGTCGCTGGTGAGTCCCGCTGGCGGGGAGGTGATCGAAGACACGTACGGGGCGGGCGGCGGCGAGGCCTGCGAGATCCCGGTGGAGGTGAAGCCCAAGGCCCGCCTGCTGCGCAGCTCGTTCCGCAGGGGAGCGGGAGCCGGGCCCGGGTCACTGCCTCGCGCGGCGGGCGGCGGCGGGCTGCTGGGAGCCAGCTTCAAGTCCACCGGCTCGTCGGTGCCAGAGCTGGAGTACGCGGCTGCCGAGTTCGAGCGGCTCAAGAAGGAGTATGAGATCTTCCGGGTCAGCAAGAACCAAGAGTTGCTGTCCATGGGTCGCCGAGAGGCCAAGCTGGACACCGAGAACAAGCGGCTGCGGGCGGAGCTGCAGGTAACGCGGGACAGAGCGCGTCGTGAGCGGGAAGCGCTGGGGAAACTGAGAGCTAAGTGTGCTGCTCAGCCACTTGTAGGCACCATCATCCTGCCCCAGCTACAAACCAAGTTGTTTTCCAGGTTGGACAGAAGCTGCTCCTCGTTTGGGGAGAATCATTATTTAAGTCTAAACTAATTTCTTATCTGCATCTTCCCCCCTTTCAATTTCCGGTTCATTCATTTAGACATCTTGAATCAATCAACCCAAGTCCTGAAGCTGCAAATACCATACTGTGGTGAAACCTCACACAATTCCTCCCAGTTTAACATATCTCCAAGATGGAGCTCTTGGCTCAGTTTCTTTTTGACGTCCGGTAGATCTGGGTTTTAATATGATAGGAATTTTTCTGGAAACCTCCTGATTTCACCGCCTTTAACTGCTGTGGTTGAAAACTTTCCTTGAGAGTACTCAAATTCCCCTAGTCCGTTTGGTTAGTGGGCTCAAAGTTATTGTAGTGCTTTTGTAGGCCTTAGAAAAGATCGGCTTTAATTCATTCAGATAGCAAAATTTCTCAGAAGTCTGGTACTTGATACCATGGGCTCCAAGCCTCTCTGATGGCCATTTGTTTATTCCTTTCTTTTCCGTGGAAGAGATCTTGGACAGCTAGAGAGCTCCAGGGCCTATCAAAGTTGGAATTAAATAAACAGCACAGACTTATTTATGTAAAAAAGACTCCTTCCGTCTAGTCAGGCATCATTTCCTCCATCAGGTTTTGTGAAGCCCATCATTATCTAGAATGCCATTAGCATATTGTCTGGGAAGATGTTCCCATCAGCAGCTCCTGCTGCCCTCACTTTCTACCCGTTGGCCAGTGCACTTGCTGGTATAAAGTGGACCTGTGCATATCCCATCTGAGTTCATGCATGTGTACCACTGCCCACTGAGAACTATGTGAAATGGCAGGTAGAAAGGGGCATGGTAGAGAATCCAGTGCAGGCAGGACTGACAGACACAAAGTCACAGATTACTTGTCAGCAATCCCAATTCCTTGTATAACCTGTTGCTCCTTTCTTACCTGCATAATCTTAAGAAAACTCTCCCACATTTGTTTCATTTAGCTGTATTGTCATTTACTGGAGGTCCACCATGGATTCAGACTGAATGACTCAGGAGATAGTAAAATGATTAACATACAAAGCTGAAGAGCACGAAATTTTCATGGTTAATTATTCTTCAAGTTAAGCCTTACAAATTGTATTTCTTATTCTCTTAGAAACCCCAAGGCATAGAAAAAATTGGAAGCTGATGCAGTATTTCAAAGAGAGAGTGTTAATTTCTGTTGAAAGCTCATTGTTGAACATAGACAGAGTTTCTGTTCTGCCTGCTCCCATAGCTGCTTAGCCCCAAATAAACACACTGATGCTTATATTAATTAGAAACTGTTTGGCCAATGGCTCAGGCTTCTTATTGGCTAGCTCTCTCTTTATTAACCCATAACTATTAATCTATGTATTTCTACATGGCCTTATCTTACCAGAGAACGTTCCAGCATGTTACTCCTTCAGCAGCTACATAGCATCTCCTCCAAGCCTCTCACTCTTTCGTTTCCCCAGAATTCTCCTCTGATAGCTCCGCCTATACTTCCTGGCTCCTGGCCAATTGGTGTTTTATTCATCAACCAATTAGAGAAACATATACAGAAGAACATCCCCCATCAGCTGAATAACCTGCTTGCTAGGAGTTGAACATGTTTACGTTTTTTCGATTTTGCATGAATAAAACAACAACATAGACATGCTTGATAATTGATACAACAGTAAGTAAAGTTTTAAAACTCCTAACGTGTGATGTGTGTGTCAGAATTTACAGTGTGGAGGAAAGTCTGTTTTTGTTAGAGATAACAGGTTAATTATTCCAGGCTCTTCAGAAGACGTATCAGAAGATACTTCGGGAAAAGGAGGGTGCATTGGAAGCAAAATACCAAGCCATGGAGAGAGCAGTTACATTTGAACATGACAGAGACAGGGTTAAAAGGCAATTCAAGGTAAATTCCTTGTATTTCTACCCCCACCCCAAGTGCCACAGATTAAAAACTGTTTTTAAAAAAGATCATTTGAGCCGGGTGTTGGTGGCGCACGCCTTTAATCCCAGCACTTGGGAGGCAGAGGCAGGTGAGATCTTGTCTTGAAAACACAACAGAAAAAAAGTTCTTCTGAAATCATGACGAATTAAGTAACAGTAGTGAAGGTCATGAGAGCTAGAGAAAAAAGTATTTCATGTTTCCAGTTAGGTATTGTTTATTTGATAGAGAGATGCGAAAGTGAACATTTTAGTGAAATATTGAAAGATGTTCTGAATTTTTAATTGTGTGTGTGTGGGTGCGTGCGTGTGCGCGGGCGCATGTGGGTGCACAAGAATGCAGTTCCTATGGAGGCTAGAGTTGTAGGATCCCTTTGAGCTGGAGTCACAGGTCACTGTGAGCCACCCAACGTGAGTGCTAGGAGTCAAATTCAGGTTCTCTGCAAGAGCAGGAAGTACTCTTAGCCACTGTAGCATCTCTCCAGCCTCCAACAATGTGTTTCTTCATGAGATGAAGCATTTGGGACTGTTTGGGAATATTCTGTTCTATATTTGGTATGAGGGAAACAAGTTTGTTACATGTCACACAAGACACACATCCATGCTGCTAGACATCAGTGGGTTCAACTGTGAAACAGTAAGATAAAGGCCTGGAGATGTCATCTCAGAGGAGACTGAGAATCAAATGAATATTGACTTTATAAATAAACGTTTCCCCCCAGAAAAATCGGTGGCACAATACTGTGATTATGGGGGGGGGGGAGGAGTCTCAAATTAAATTCTCCATTTTCAAAGATTTTTAGGGAGACCAAAGAAAATGAAATTCAGGACTTACTGAGGGCCAAGCGAGAGCTGGAGCGCAAACTTCAGAGGCTGCAGGCTCAGGGTATCCAGGTTTTTGACCCTGGGGATTCTGATTCGGATGACAACTGCACAGATGTCACAGGTAAACGCACTTCATGTTCATGTTCCTCTTCCTGCTGTAGTGATGCTCAGAAGCAACTGCTGTGTTCCTCTTACTCTCCGTGAGCAGGATCCATGCTTGCACCGCTCTTACAAATAAATAGAAGAGACCTTTCAGTGGCTGTCTTAGCTCTTGGGATCTGCTGTCCTCGAAGGACATGCTGTTTCAGGCTAGGCTCTTCTCTTGTCATCATATTCCACCAACCATCCTAGCCCATGGTGTGCATGTGTACTCGCTCTCCACCCGGCCCAGGGTACCCACTGCAGGTCACAGCTACATTTAACTCGAAGGAAAAAGAAAGGAGAATGTGAGAGTTTCTTTTCTTCTGGCTGTGACAAAATGCCTGGCAACAAGCTACTTAAGGAGAAGGTCTTGTTTCCCGCTCACAGTTTGAGGGCCACAATCTGTCATGTAAGGATGTCACAGCAACAGGTGCATGAGGCAGCTGATCCCGTTGCATCCACAGTTAGGAAACACAGAGTGATGGATTCTGCACCCAGCTTGCTTTCTCCTTTCTATGAAGTTAAGGACTCCCAGCCAGTAGGCATGGTGCAGCCCACACTTAGGGTAGTCTTGCCACTTCATTTAACCTAGTCTAGATGATTTGTCTCTTTAGTGATTCTAAACCCTGTCAATTTAGCAGTCAAGATTAACCACACTGGCCTGTGGCATAGCTCCAGGATGTAGAGGCGCAATCACCCAGGCCTGATGACCCGAGTTCTATCCTGGGATCCCACAGGGTTGCAGGAGAGAACTGACTCCTGAAGTTGTCCACTGACCACCACCTGTTTGTCATGGTTGTGCATTCCTGCACGCAGGCGCACACACGCGCACCCGCACAAATTTGAAAAGCTATTTTTAAAAATTAGCATCACAGGTAGACACCTTGCTTTTCCTGAAGGGACAGCCTGAGATGGAGTCACCTCTGCTCAAATGCCCCTAGCCAAAACTGGACCTAGGAAGATTGGAAAGTATAATCAGTAGCCAGGCAGACATGTGTCCAACTGAAGTATGGGGGTGTTGGGGGGCGGTGCACACCGGAATGATGCTCTCTGCAGATCATTCTCCATACAGGGATGGATTCTTTGCAGCTTTGCACAAGGTGTGTTTCACCAGCTCCAGTGCAGTTTGGGGAGAGGTCACTCAAAAAGCTTCAGTTTTATAATAAGGTCATAAATACTTTTCTAACAAGAAAGAAAGGTCTGAAATCACAGAATTGAAGGCATTTTCCATGTTTCAAGAAAGTACTATTCTTTTGAGGTAAAGGGAAAACTTCTTGTAGGTATAAGGAGAAACTGTTGTGGCCCTCCTGTTTATAAGGGTGGTATTATTCTCTTACAAAGGGATGCATTGGGGAGTAAGCTATGGCAGCTGGCTGTTCCTGTTTGGTTTTCATTTTATTCCCACTGACTGTGACCAGCATTATGGAATCCTTACTACTAACTTTTGAGAAAGAGTTGCAATGATCCAAACTGGCTAAGAGCAGCTGGGAAAGTGCCTCCTGCTGCCACATTAGTCTTACTGATTGCTTCCACACTGGCTTATGTAGACGTACAATGTATCAAAGCTACTGTAATTGTCTTGGCAAGTTAAGAGAAAAAAGATAATGCTCCCTTATTGGTCTTTCTCATTGGTACATCAATTTAAACTCAAAGGACACAAGTTACCAGTCCCTATTGACAGTCTACCTTCAAAGTCCCTTAAGAAGATCTTCCTGGTGGCATACACCATTAATCTCAGAGGCAGAGGCAGGTAGATCTGTGTGCTTGAAGTCAGCCTGGTCTACATTCCTGAGTTCCAGTACATGTCCTGAGTTCCAGGACAGCTAGGACTACATTGCAGGGGGAAAAAAAGTTCCTTTACATTCTAACTGGTGTGAAAATGTCCAATTGCAAGTAGATTTTTAGAATTGTTTGTGGGTTTTTTTTAACTGCCTTTTAAATTTTTTATTGCATTAATTTATTTGTTTTGTGCATATGTATGTAGGTGTGTGTGTGTGTGTGTGTGTGTGTGTGTGTATGTATGTGTGCGCGTGTGGGTGGGAGTGCATATGTGTGAAGGTCAGAGGACAGTCTGTGAGAATCGGTTCTCTCCTTCACCCAAACGTACTCTAGGTGTTGGACTCAAGTCCTCAGGTTTGGCGGCAAGGCCCTAAACTGCCTCTTACTAAAATTCCTTTCCTTCCTTTTTTCCTACTTTAATCCTTTCTTTGAATTTGAGATAATAACTAGGATTGTGTTAACCAGAACTGCAGTGCTTTGCCAAAAGTCGGTGCCAAAATATTTTGAAAACCATTATTTGAATGCTCGTTTTCATTTATAAATAGAATATCTTGACATGAGAAGCCCTATTTGACATATACGGTATGTTTTTAAATACTCGGTTTTTAACTTGGTTTTTATGAAATTCCAATTCCTTGCTGCAACAGCTACTGGAACACAGTGTGAATACTGGGCCAGCGGAGCCTTGGGGAGTGAGCCTTCCATAGGCAGCATGATCCAGCTTCAGCAATCCTTCAGAGGCCCTGAGTTTGCTCACAGTTCTATAGATGTGGAAGGACCCTTCGCAAACATCAACCGAGGTGACCAGTCCCCTGCCCGGTGGTTGTGACTGTTTGTGTTCTACAGTGTTGTCTGCATGGCATTAGTGTTCTGGCACCTCCCGTTGGCAAGCCAGCATGCGCAGAGGCTGTGGCGGACCAGGCTAAGGTTACCTACTTTCCATCAGGACCTCCTGACACCCTGGCAACCCAGGTTCTAGTATCTGTGCTATTCTATGAATTCAAAGGTGCTTTTGTTGAGTCACGGGGATATGATGTAGCTTAACTGAGAGACAATATTTTTACATTGTGTTCATACTTCATAATTTTTTTCTTCCCACTAGATAGCACAAAACTATTGTTCATTTTACACCATTCTTAAACTCCCTTTTGGCCTCATTGGAGTTCAAGAACGAGACAGAAAAATGGCACATCGCCTTGGGAATGTAGGGCCCCTTCCAGTAGCAGAGCAACTGAATGGCTCGCTTAAAATAGAATTGGAGCCGCTACCCTGGGGATCCCTTGTTCTCCAGGGGAGACCACTGGCCTGGCATTCATTACCTCAAATCCCAGAGGAGACTCGGAGGCTAGAAATGAATTACTTTCTAATTCGTTTTTCTAGTTCTCTTTGTATTAACACTACAGCAAATCCTAGTCTGTGTCTGTGATTTATTTTTCTTACTTGGAATTGTTTTGTCAGTTGTATTGTGATAATTCCGTCACTCTATGGGAATTTGACTTTCAGATGACTGGGACACTGCTGTGGCTGGCTTATTGCAGATCACCCCCTTGTTCTCACACTCTCTTTGGAGTCACTCTGTCCGATGTTACCTCATGTACACAGATGAAACCCAGCCAGAAATGGATCTTTTCCTTAAGGTGAGGATGTTCACAAGTTGTGTATTCACTCATTGAGAATACAAAGTCTGGGGCTGAAGAGATGGCTCAGCAGTTAAGAGATCTGGCTGCTTTCGCAGAGGACCAGGGTTTGTTTCCAGCACCCACACAGCAGCTCACAGCTGGATATAATTCCCAGTTCCAGGGCACTAGATGCCTTCTTCGGGCCTCTGTAGGCATTCGGCATGTACATAGTAACACATACAAGTTAATAGTTGAGGTAGTGGCATATATCTGTAACCTCAGCACCTAGGGGACGTTAGAGGCTAGCCTGTACTACATAGTGAGATCCTATCTCAAAACACAATGCAAATTAATATTGTATTCAGATTATAATTGCATTTAAACTAAGTAGCTTGCTACCTGTGAGATTATCCAGAAAGCAATGGGCTTTGCTTGTGATGTGCCCTGGTTCACTATTCACGTGTGTAAAGGTAGACATTGTGTTAAAGCTCCTAGGTTTTATTCAACAAGGGCAGGAGCGAAGACATGAAGACGTAATTAAGATGTTGGAACTTTCTGGCTTTTTTTCCCATTTACATTTAATTTTATACCTAAAATATATCATTAAGATTCCAGTGTCTTAATGAGTAGTACACTCCTTTAATCCCAGCACTCAGGAGGCAGAGGCAGGTAGAGTTCTGTGAGTTAGAGACCAGCTTGGTCTACAGAGTGAGTTCCGGGACAGCTAGGGCTACATAGAGAAACCCTGACTTGAAAAACAAAAACAAAAAACAAAAGTAAAAAAAAGAAGAAAAGAAAAAGAAAAGATGCCAATGTCTTAATATAAAAGTACAAAATATAGTTAAGAATTTATTAAAATGACTTTTTCATATTTCATTAGCTATTCTATTCGATGTTTGAGCCTTGTCTAATGTAGTTGCTGTCCTTAAACCTGTTTTAGATAATACCAAAGTTTAATTCTTATCATCACTTTGAATGTTTCAAGGCATCCCATGGAGTTCATTGAAAGAAAAATTAGAGATCCATAAAGTACAGCCTGTGGCCACTTCTGGCTTGCTACCTGTCTTCATATGGCCCAGAGCTAAGATTTGTTTTTACTTTTTTAAATCAGTGGTTGTCAACCTTCCTAATGCCACAACCCTTTAATACAGTTCCTCATGTTGTGGTGACTCCCATCCATAAAAGTATTTTTGTTGCTACTTTATAACTGTAATTTTGGTACATTTATGAATCATAATATAAATATTTTTGGAGCTAGAGGTTTGCCAAAGGGTCTTGACCCACAGGTTGAGAACCATTGTTTTAAATTATTGGAAAAAATGAAATATAAGAATATTATTTCATCATGTGAAAATTATGTGAAATCCACACTTTAGTATCTATAAGAAAAAAAGTGTTATTGGAACATCCCCAGGTGTGTGTGTGTGTGTGTGTGTGAGAGAGAGAGAGAGAGAGAGAGAGAGAGAGAGAGAGAGAGAGAGAGAGAGAGAGATCTATGGCTGCACTACCAAAGGAGTTAACTGAGACAGAAACCAAATAGATTTAAAAGGTCCCTGCTAAAACAGATGAATTATTAAACATTACTATTTTGAAAAATATTTACCACCTGACTTTTTGCAGGAGAATCTATCTCTACTGTCTCAAGTGAATTGTAAATGCATCTGCATGCCCTAGGATAAACCTGCTAAATTCATGGTCTACAGATTGTTAATAGATTTACTTAGCATTTCCTTGTGATATTATCCAATCTTGGTAAAATTGTAGAATATTTTAAAGCTCATAGCTTCCATCTCGTAGTTGTATAGCAGTTATGCCCAGGGACAATTGGAGGCCTCTAACTGATTGCTTGCACAAAAATCATTATTTAGTAATATGCTTTATTGTAGACCAATATTTTTTTTCATTAAGAGTTTTCAATTTTTTATGTGTCTGGAAATGAAATCTCGGACTTCTTATGCTAGGCAATTCCTCTATCATTGAATCTACATTCCCTAGCTCAAAGCACCATATTGTAAATGCACACTCACACACAGAGATATACATTTGGATCCTTTAAAACAAGAGAACAAATTATGGTAAAAATAATAGCAAGACAAACCAAATCAAACTAACCTAATACTGTCTTCTGTTGTTTAGTTATGAAATAAGTCATTTTCTGAGCTAAAAAAATAGCCATGCTGTTAAGCTATTATTTTTTGTTCTAGAGAGAAATTTACTTTTCCTCTATAAGATTTTCTTTAAAATGTGATATTTTTTTTGTAGTATAATAATGCTTATATACGCTGTTCTAAAACAACTCTTTTAAGTAATAAAATCCTCTCTATACTTCTCTTAGTTAAATATATCATGCTTTAATACATTCTAATTCATTTTTAGGACCATTCACCTAAACTTAAAAGAATGTGCGAGACAATGGGATATTTTTTCCATGCTGTTTATTTTCCAATAGACGTTGAAAACCAGTACCTCACTGTAAGAAAATGGGAACTTGAGAAGAGTTCTTTAGTTATTTTATTCCTTCACTCAACATTACCAAGGTAAGCCGAGAAAGATCTCTAATTTATCATTCACATTAGCTATAAAGACATCATTTCCAAGTCCTAATTCCATTCTCATAGTCAAAAACAGTGTGTAAAATCTAATAAATTTTATAACCCCCTCACACTCAAATAAAAAATATAAAGTTTTATAACATTAGACCTATCAGCATCATTATTATACGAATTGTTTTGGACCACCATTGGCAACAGTGGCCCAGGGCTAAACACTGTCATGTATCAGCTTTTGTAAATTAAGTTTTATTGGAACACAGTCACATACATTGATTTGTGTAAATTGTTTTTAGTAGATGCTCCCATACTATAAAAGATCCTAAAATACTTATGGTCTAACTTTACAAAACAAAGCTGGTGGCTTCTTGTATAAGTTTGCAGTAAATCTCATTGTTTTCTTTCTTTGGATACAATTTGAGACATGAAGGAAGTTTCAGTGTGAATATAATTATGAGCCTTACCTGTTGGGTATTTTTAATCACATGTAGATGATGTAGCTATAGATAAAAGACAGAATGGGCTTACTGGGAGGAGAGCTGTTCTGTCTAGCCTTGTTGTCTGGATTTAAGCCTTGCAGGGCATTAGTTATCTTTGACTTTAACTGTGTGAGATCCCCAGGTCTATCACTTTCTCTGCAGTAAACACTGTCTTTTTCCTTAAGATTCTGTCTGTAGCTGGGCCTCAGTAAGCTGAGGCAGGAGGATTGCAAGTTGCAGACCAACCCAGGAAACTTAGCAAGATCCTGTCTTTAAAAAAGTGGGGGCGGGGGGTGGATGGCTGTGTGTGTAGCTCAATTGGTAGAGGACTTTCCTGGCATGCACAAGATTCTGGGATCAGTCCCAAGCACCACACAAAATCAGGCATAGTGATGCGTGCCTGTAGTCCCAGCACTCAGGAAGTGGATGGTGGAAAAGGGAGAAATAAACTCAGTGGTAGAGTAATTGCCTAGTGTGCATGAAGCCTTAGATTCAATGCTCAGTTATACACACACAACTCACACATACAAGACACACCACACACTCACACATACACAATACACACACTCACACACTCACACATATACAACACACACACATCTCACACACACACATCTCACCACACACAATCACACCAAAACACACACACTTATTCACATAGACACATATCACACTTGCACAAACACAACAGACACACACACACACACACACATCTCATTCACCCACACACATCTCACTCACCACACACAATCACACCAGAACACACACTTATTCACATAGACACATACCACACTTGCGCAAACACAACAGACACGCACGCGCGTGTGTACACGCGCACACACACACACACACACACAAAGAAAAAAAAACCAAAAACCAGAATGGGCCTACAGACTGCCTAGTGGCTAAGTGGACAGAAGTAGCAGAACGTTCCTCAGAGGGTGTCTACAACGCCCTTCACCTGGTTGCCTTCAGCTGAGTCTCTTTTCTGTACTTTTCCCTCCTTATCCCACATTCGTTCAGGATGTATCATTTTTAATGCCTAGTGTTTGGGTTGTATCTTATGTTACTTGTAACACATGCCCCTCGTTGCTCAATTATTCTTCTTTAGCTCTTATTTTCAGTCTTTGAAGTCATCTTGCTTTTTTCTTTATCTTCAAGACATTTGTTAATAACGTACTACTCATTATCTTTATGCTTTTAACATTTGCTTTCATCTTCCTAATTTTAAACTTGAGTTCCCCCTTCCATTTTTTCTATTATTTATCTACTTTAACTAAAATTTGGCTTCCTGAAAATATTATTCTTTTGGTGGGGCAGTGGTGGCAAGCACCGTTAATCCCAGCACTCAGGAGGTAGAGGCAGACAGATGCCTGTGAGTTTGAGGCCAGCCTGGTGTACAGAGTGAGTTCCAGGACAGGCTCCAAAGCTACACAGAGAAACCCTGTCTCCAAAAACCCAAAATTATTATTTTTAAAGAATCAAAATTTTAATCCCTAATGCTTCTACTTTGGTTCTATTTGCTTGAATCTCCCTCATTTCATTGTGCTCCTTTCAGCCTTTGTTTCTCTCAGGGCTGTCATGGTAGTTGGGGCTGGGAGTGTAGCTCAGCGGTACAGCACTTACCTCACATACACAAGGCCTGGGTCCCATCCCCAGGGAGCATCCCTCTCCACGAACAAAAGTACAGAATTGGGACAGGAGCACCGACCACAGATACAGGTTACTCTGCTTCCGACTGGCTGGCTCTCTCAACTTCCCAAAAGATGAATCTCTGAGGGGCACCCCTGAACAGCTTGGGAACTTCATGGGAGAGTAGTTTCCTGATCAATAATTACTCTTTATGTGCATAGGGGACCCACAGAGTCACTTAGAGATGCTGTTCATTGGTTCCTCGCATCATTCTGTACTCTCATAAGAAACACTGTCGTTAAAGCTTCATGGTCTTTAGGTATGAGATGAATAGATTCAGAGCAGGCTACACTAACACGCTTAGCGTAGGTGAAGAAAGTGAGTGGAGGACTCATGCTTTATGGGGAGCACAGGTGCTGTGCCTCTCCACTACCACTCCCCAGAGCAGGCAAGAGGGGGTGCTGACATCTGACACCACTTGTGCTGGTGTTCTGTAATGTTCAGATTTGACCCACTCCTTTATGGCAGACACCTTTTACACCGAAGGCTAGGAACGGGAATGAATACTCATGGCTGAATAGGAATCCCCCAGGTAATGGGCGTGGTTACCCTCCATCTTGTCAGGGACAATGCTTATACAGCTGGGGCCTCCAAAAATGCTTGGTCCTGAGGAGAGAGGCAGGCTGGCTGTCCCTTAGATGGCAGCCTGCTGGCAGCACAGAGAGGACAGCTGTCATGTTTACTTCAGCCTTCCCAAGAAACAGCAACTCCGCTGCGGAAGCCTCCAGTGCCCCAGAGTACCTGTGCCACCTTCCAGTACTTCTTGATCCTAGTCTCGCATTTGTTCGGTTCTGTTTTTAGTCAGATCACCTCACAAAACACGGTTATGCAGGAGCTCTTGGGCCTGACCTGCTTCTGTTGCTCCGGGGCCTCAACGTTTCTGGCCCTTCCGCCTCAAGAGAGTAGTTTCTCCCCTGTCAGAAACAGCACATTTACCTTGTGATCCACCCTGCTAGCTGCACCCTTCAGAGCACATCACCACACACCAGCTGGCCTCCTTCGTCTCTGACTTCAGCAGTTATCCATAGTGACATAATTGTTTCACGTCAACCTTCTGCCCGAGTATTTGAGCCAGATGCCAGAGCCCACATTCCAGCTTTCCTGTGTGTCAGTTTTACAGTGTGTGGTTCTGAAATAGAGGGTTCACACCAGCATTCAGGCAGACTTCAGACTTTTCTCCCAAAATATAACAAAAGGACAATGAAAATTCTGGACTTTCATGGGACTCAGTCAACATGCTAACGTGGAAAACATGTATGAATCAAGAGAGGTGATTGATGCATAAAATCTAATAGGACGTTTTTTTTTCTCTTTTGTATTTGGAATTTAATATTTTAATTTAATTTTAAAGTTCTAATTATGAAAACACACACACCAGCTTGCCTCTCATGAAGTCTTTCACATAATATTTTCTTGAAAAGGGAAATTACCTGCAATGTACCTGTGGTACAGAAAACACCAACAGATTATATTTTTTCCAAAACCTTATAAAAATTATAACTGTGGTTCCCTGTAACAAAGTGTTGTTGTTTTAACTTTACCCTATTCAAAGTTTTTGCTAGCCATTTGGCAGTCCCCATTTGTCGCCATGTTTCCTATGGTAAACACTGGATATACAGATTCAGAACATAAGATAAGAAAGGGCTAGAGAAGAGAAATGCCTGAACTCTTATAGCTAATCATATTTGTATTTTAATTTAGGAAATATGTATTTGAATGAAATCTGTTCCACAGTTATTTGCAAAGTTCCATGAATCTGGTGCATTATTTTGAGTGATGCACAACCAGTATTGAGAACTTGTGTGTTTCAAATAAATCAAGCTTTATAGCTTAAGACCTAATTTATAGGTCTTATTCTCTCTGGCTAAAGAACACACTATTTCTAAGACCATGTCAGAATAGTACTGTACAATGACCCAGTTTGGGAACGGGAAAGAAGGCTCAAAAGATGAAGTGTTTGCTGTAGACATATGAGTACCCGAGTTCAAATCCCTAACCCTATACAGAAGTTGGATGCTATGAAGATCTATAATCTCAGCACAGGGGAAGGAGAGATAGGCAAATAGATTCCCAGGGCTTGTGGCCAGCCACACTAGCTGACTCAGCTCCAGGTTCGGCAGAGAGTGACTTTGGAAAACATTTGACACTGACCTCTGAGCATGTAGACACAGACACACACACACACACACACACACACACACACACACACACACACACACACTTTGAAAGCTTCACCACCTCTGTTAGCTGGGCCCTTGTCACTGTAATAAAAGCCATGTGGGCACTTAGACTGGTCACTAAGTATCTGCTGCCACAGTGCAGTGTGACCCCAGAGATGACAATTTCCAATCTAGTTTTCTACTGGAAGATTGTGAAGAAGCCTTTCTGCAGAACCCGGAAGGAAAACCACGACTAATCTACCATCATTTGAAGGATGAGAAAGCCACTTCCGACTCTGTCCAGCAGTTCCTGGATCAAGTTTCTAATCTAAGCAAGACCAACAAAGCCAAGGTAGAACATGGAATGTATGTCTCGGGACATATGTGGCAGAGGTAAAGCCAGCACCAGGTGGATAAAGCATGAGAAAGGAAGCCAGGGTATCTGGAGAGGGGACATACAGGAGGGTGGCCCAATTAGATCAGTCCTGAGAAACCTCAGGAACTGCTTTACAGACCTGGCCTTTTCCCTTGGAGTGGGGCTGGGGAGTGTTGGTTGGCTCTGAGCAGAATGTCAGGTCCTGGTGTGGGTCCCTGCCCATGATGTCCCTTGGTTATGAGAAGAATAGAGCAGTCTGGAGGGTAGCGGGCAGTCTGGAGGGTAGCGGGCAGTCTGGAGGGTAGCGGGCAGTCTGGAGGGTAGCGGGCAGTCTGGAGGGTAGCGAGCAGTCTGGAGGGTAGCGGGCAGTCTGGAGGGTAGCGGGCAGTCTGGAGGGTAGCGGGCAGTCTGAGATCTGGTACAGCCATCTAGATGAGAGATGCTGGGATTCCTAACCCTGGGGACAGGGTTGGGATGAGACAGGCCCCCCAAAGTACACATTTGTCACACTGAATCCCTGTGTGACTCAGACAAGCCTTTTAACTTGCCTTGGCTTCCTCTTCTGAACAGCAAGGTTACAATATAGTGTCTTTCCTGTAAGGAGCTTGTTGGGATAAGAGTTAAAATGTTAAAAGGCTTGCTGCGGTGCCTCCTCCCCTCGCCCTCCTCCTATCCCTCCTCCTCCTCCTCTCCCTCCTCCACCTCCTCCTGCCACTGCTGTTACTATATTTCCATGTTACTATTGAGCCCTTTCTCCTAGATCATCAATCACTCGGGGGATCCTGCAGAGGGAGTGTATAAAATTTACATCGGTGTGGAAAAGATTATTAAACAGGTAAATATGCTTATCTCTGTAAGCTTTCATCTAAAATAGCCTAATAGTACTTTTTTTAAAAAAAAAGAGTTTTCCAGCAGAACTACTTGTGTGTGGTTTTGAGGTCAAGAGAGCACCATTGTTCTGTTGGGACTGATGTCAAGAAACTCCATCTCACGCCAGGTACTGGTGGTGCACACCTTTGATCCCAGTACTTGGGAGGCAGAGGCTAAGGCAGGCAGATCTCTGAGGTCCTGGTCTACATAGTGAGTTCCAGGACAGCTAGGGCTACACAGAAACCTTGTCTCAAAAAAAAAATCAGAAAGAGAGAGGAGAGAGAGAGACAGAGAGAGACTTCATCTCAATAATTCAGTTTCCTGGGCATTAGTGCATCTTTGAAATTATTCACTAGTAGGGTTGAAGTGGGGTTCAGTCTGTAGAGCGCTTGCCTCACAAGCATGAGGGCCTGAACTGGAGGCCAAGCACACACTTAAAAATACCAGGGATGATGGTGTGTTTGCAATCCCAACACTGGGAAAGTGGAGACAGGAGGATTCCCTTAGGTTCACTAGTTAGCCAGGCCAAAGCAATCAATCGGTGAGCTCTTGCCAGTGAGAGACCTTGTCACAAAGGAGGTAAGTGTTCCTGAGGATGACACCCAAAGCTGTCTTTGTCTCCTGACTCCACACTTAACATGAGTGTGTTCACACACACGCACACACACACACACACACACACACAAACACAAACACTTTTTTAAGTAATTCACTAGCCAGATATAATTACAACTTTTACATGACATTTTTCAAAAAACAAACCCCACCAGACAAATAGCACTCTGATTTTATTTTTAGTTGAGAATTCTTTATCTTTATGTTTTAGTGTTTTCATTTTAAACTAGGATTCTTATGGTTACAAATTTATTCTTGGAGGTGCTTATAATAACTCTTATTCTTTTTTAGTTTGTTTGTTTTGTTTTTTTCAAGACAGGGTTTCTCTGGCTGTCCTAGAACTTACTTTTGGGCTGGCCTGGAACTCACTTAGATCCACCTCCCTCAGCCTCCTGAGTGCTGGGATTAAAAGCATGTTCCACCACCATCCAGCAATAGCTTATTCTTAGAAGCCTAAGTCTGGACTTGCCTGCCTTGGTAGGTAAGGCCGGGCATGCTGACACCAGCTCAAGGTCTCTGAATTTCATTTGCTTTCCTGTACTTGATCTTGGTACTCAGGACATCCTTGGCCTTGAGAGCACAGATGTGGAGGTGAAGGATGTGGGCAGTGAGGACTCCACTCCGGAAGAAGATGATTTTGGGGATGTCCTATGGGACATACACGATGAGCAAGAGCAGATGGAAGCCCTTCAGCAGGCTTCTAACTCAGCCCAGGAACTGGGAATTGAGAAGGTGAGCTTCTGAGAGCTCCATCCATTAAAGGTCAGTTGCTGGGTGGGGGGTATGGCACAGCTGGGGAAAGTTCTTCTCACGTAAGCACGATGACCCAAGTTCAGATCCCGGGCACCCGTGTCAAAAGTCCAGAGTGGTGGTTCACTTCTGTAACCACAGAGTGTCGGGAGGGCAAAGGCACAGACAGATCTACAGAGCTCATTGGACAGTCAGCCTAGCCAATCCGTGAACCTGAGCTCGAGGAGAGACCCTGTCTCAAATAATAAGGTGGAGCGTGACAGCAGAAAACAGCAGATGGCATCTTCTGGCCTCTACATGCAACTGTACACACACCTGTACACACACACACACACACACACACACACACACACAGGAATAATGATAAAAATAAGTTAAAGGTTGTCATATAGTAATTCTTTCACCTGAATATTTGTATTCGGGTTTGTGACTGTGTTACCTGCTCTCAAGGCTGGATGACCCATGTTGAGATGTGCTTGTATCATAGAAAGAGTATTTAACATTGACATATATTATGAACACCAATATTTTTATAAATGACAGATTCATCAGCCACACATCTATTATGCTACCATCAGCAACTAACCCAAATCAGGCTAGAAAATGTGATGATAGCAAGGCTAGGCTGTCAGTTCTTCCTAACTGTTACAAGAATTAAAGTGCCTCGTGCTCAGAAAACAAACTCTGGCCATCCATTCAATAGGTAGATCAGCCATTCACTTTTGGTGTAATCAGTTATTGTTAATATCTAAACAGATTAGCAACGTGGCATCTACTAAGAAACATGTCTGAGTTAAAAAAAAACAATAAGGTCAGGCCCTGTTGGCCCGCGTCTTACCGGGATCGTCGCCGCCCGGGCGGGACACCATGTCACAGGAAGAGTGAGCTCTGGCCCATTATACCATGGAGGACTTGGGGAAGACTTTTGGATCAGAGGAGGAAGAAGCCAACTATTGGAGAGACCTGGCCATGACCTACAAGCAGAGGGCAGAGAATACACAGGAAGAACTCCGAGAATTCCAGGAAGGAAGTCGGGAATATGAAGCTGAATTGGAGACTCAGCTGCAGCAAATTGAAACCAGGAACCGGGACCTCCTGTCAGAGAATAACCGCCTTCGAATGGAGTTGGAG
This sequence comes from Phodopus roborovskii, assembly GCF_943737965.1. Classification (NCBI taxonomy): domain Eukaryota; kingdom Metazoa; phylum Chordata; class Mammalia; order Rodentia; family Cricetidae; genus Phodopus; species Phodopus roborovskii. Next base: position 17,698,533 of record NW_026125295.1, on the reverse strand, counting down.
ACTGTGAAGGAGAAGTTTGAAATGCAGCATTCAGAAGGCTACCGGCAGATCTCAGCCTTGGAAGATGATCTGGCTCAGACAAAAGCCATTAAAGATCAACTGCAGAAATACATCCGTGAATTGGAACAAGCCAATGATGACCTGGAGAGAGCCAAACGAGCCACAATCATGTCCCTGGAAGACTTTGAGCAACGCTTGAATCAAGCAATCGAAAGAAATGCCTTCCTGGAGAGTGAGCTGGATGAGAAGGAAAATCATCTAGAATCTGTGCAGAGGTTGAAGGATGAAGCAAGAGATCTTCGGCAGGAATTGGCTGTGCAGCAGAAGCAAGACAAGCCCCGAACACCTATGCCAGCCTCCGTGGAAACTGAAAGGACAGACATGGCTGTGCAGGCCACAGGCTCTGTTCCATCCACTCCCACAGCTCACCGAGGACCCAGCTCTGGTTTGAACACACCCGGATTATTCAGACGTGGTCTGGACAGCTCTAATAGTGGAACACCGCTCACACCTGCAGCCCGGATATCAGCCTTAAACATTGTTGGGGATCTGCTTCGGAAAGTTGGGGCCCTGGAGTCCAAACTAGCATCATGCAGGAACTTCGTGTATGATCAGTCCCCAAGCCGGACAAGTGGGCCAGCCTCAAGTCGAGGAACCAAAAATAGAGATGGTGGTGACAGACGACCAGGCAGCACCAGTGTGGGAGATAAGGGGTCAAGAAAACGCTTGGAGTTTGGGAAGCCAGCCTCACAGCTTTCATCACCAGCGCTGCCATCCGCCCAGGGTGTGGTCAAGCTTTTGCTTTAGGACCGATGGGAACTGCGCACTCACCTCTCTTACCCCTTTTGTATTCAGCTTTTGGTTGTTTTATTTTCAAGTTAGTTTGAGGAGTAAGAGCCAACGTCACCACCCCTCACTTGGTGCTGTGCAGCCCAAGCTGACGAAGGCTGTTGGCCCAGTTCCTGGCAGTGTGTATCATAGAAATGAGCTGGTTGTCACTGTCACCACACCCCCATCCCCAGGCTTCTGATGGGGGCTACCTAGAGGTGTTTTGAATATGCATGATCTTCAGGGGGAACTAGAACCCAGCTCAGAAGCTCTCCTCTGCAGCCTATTTCTGGTGGAGCTGTCAGTGCTTTTTACAGCCTGGTTAAATTGGTCTAGGACTGGGAGAATACAAAGGCATAAGGCTTTTTTTTTTTTTTTTTTTTTTTTTTTTTTTGTGGGGGGTTGGGGTTGAGACAGGGTTTCTCTGTGTAACAGTCGTGGCTGTCCTGAAACTCACTTTGTAGACCATGCTGTCCTCGAACTCACTGATAATATGCCTGCCTCTGCCTCCCAAGTGCTGGAAAAGGCATGTGCCACCACCACCCAGCTCTTTGATACTCTTAATCTGCCTTATGAAGGTTTTTAGATATGGGTCTGACTCTTAGGTCAGTAGGAGATTATCCTCTAAATAAACCCAGCTTTCTAACTTTTCTGAGTCCCTTGCCCTGATGTAGAGGTGACTTCTGCATCATGACCCTGGACAACTTGGAGTTGGACTGGCCCTTGTTAATGCCATCCCTAAGAACAAGACTTTTTCCAGACACTGTAGAATAACCAGGGTGGCTAAATCATCAGATTGAGATCTCTGCTGCATGCTCCCTTGGGATCGGGGAAATCAGCACAGGAACTGCAACACCAGACTCATGTCTGTCTGTCTGTCTGGGGTGAAGCACTGCCTTACACTTTGGTCTACAATGAGAAGCACACACACTAATTCCAGAGCTACTAACTTACTTTCTAGTACATGGGGCGACACTGGCCTTGAATCGGACCTAGAATTTTCTGAGTGCTGCTGGCATTCACAAGGTGGCTTCAGCTGTGTGGCTATCTGTTCCCCTCAGATGTTCTAACCTGGGAAAAGATGGACTTTATTTTTTATATTAAAAATAATAATAAAATCAAAAGAAATCCCAAAAAAAAACAATAATATTACAAACTAATATACAAATCAATTTTTAAATTTGTATGACATGGTGTGTGTGTGTGTGTGTGTGTGTGTGTGTGTGTGTGTGTGTGTGTGTGCATTGGGGGAAGGCAGGGACACACATGCCATGGTACATATATGGCTATTGGAGAACAACTTGAAAAATTGTGTGTCCTGGGAATGAACTCAGGCCATCAGGTTTTGAGGCAAGCAGCTTTAATGGACTGAACCATCTCAACTCAACTTGCATCTTCAAATTAATTTCAAAAGACTGTCACAGAAATTAACATGAGCAGATGTATTTTTTTAATGAAGCTCTTAGAATTTAGACTGTGTTTATTGCATAATTCTGTCAAATCTCTGGTCATCCTAACCTTGACCTTATCTACAAAAGGATACTGGCTAGTGCCCCTTCTCTCATAAGGCAATGTTGCATATGTTAAGTCTGATGTTAAGAAAGTATCCGGCATGAGGTTAATATTAACTAGCGGCTGTGTTTAGAGAGGTTCTGATACTACTGTATAGACACAGTTTTCCCATGAGCACAGGCAAAATAAATTTGAACCTTGGTCTACATCTGAGACTTTTCCCTTTGCAGCGAAAAGTTCCAGCATGGGGACTGTAGATCTTTACGTGGATTTTCTATAGAACCATGGACTGAGTTATTGGGATAGAGAGGGCAATAAATCAAACAACACCTCCCTCTGTTCCTTCAGAGGCAGCCCTGCTCTGAGACACTGGGGTTCCTTGGCAGTTGATTCAAGTGTAGATACAAGCAGAACAGACTGAACAACCACGTAAAGCCAGCCCAAAGCCCACCACAAGCCATTATGAATTTCAAACATCATCAGCTATCAGTTAGATGTTGATAGACACTGCAACACTAAAGCTAGCTGGCTCTGGACTCTCACTCCTAAGAAGTACCGTGGCATTTTGCTTTTCTAAGCATCACCTTGCAGGTCTGAGCTGGTTTTGCATGGCTGGGTAAAGCTCAAAAAGGATGGGTTCTTGGACTTTGTGCAGAACTCTGCTTCATAAAGATCTCAGGCAGTCTATCTGAGCCTGGCTGTCTGGGCAGCCTGGGAGACTGGGGGGAAGGGGAGTCAGAAGCCTGAAGCCTGCTTTTGTTTGGACCCATTCTTAGAAAACCCTAGAAACTGAGGCAGGCACCAGAACTCCACGTGTCTGGGCCTGCACAGCCTTCTGGGACACTTCCTGTGCTGAAGGGCTCCAGTGTGAGGTGGTGTTCTCTCTTCAGTATATCACCAAACATCGGGATGCTGTAAAAGTGAGCCACAATCCGTGCCGTCCCTCACTCTCAGTTACAGCATGCTACAGGCCCTTTTCCTGCTTCAAGCACAGTCTACAGATCAGCACCCTTGCTCGCACTTAGCCAGGTGCACGTTTGTTTTCTCACGCACTTCCTCTAGAAATTAGGTGTTGGCGGGTGTTGGTGGCGCATGCCTTTGATCCCAGCACACTCACAGAGGCAGGTGGAGCTCTGTGAGTTCGAGGCCAGCCTGGTCTACAGAGCAAGTTCCAGGACAGGCTCCAAAGCAATACAGAGAAGCCCTGTTTTGAAAAATAAAAAAATAAATAAATAAATAAATAAAAATAAAAAAAGAAGAAGTTATATCACAGTTCAACTTAGTATTCTCAGAGGCCTGCACAATCTCACAAAATAAACCCTTTTGTTTTGTTTCTAGTATTACCAGCGCCTGGATGATCTGGTGGTGGCACCAGCCCCAATCCCACCCCTCCTGGTTTCGGGAGGACCAGGTTCTGGAAAGTCCCTTCTTTTATCAAAGTGGTATGACCCAATGCGATTAAACCGTCTTCTCATTGTCTTGTTTGTTTGTTTTATTTTTAGAGACAGGGTCTCCTGTAAGCACAAGCTGGCCTAGTTTCAACCTCAGTGGGGAACTAAGGATAACCTTGAACCCCTGACCTCCCTGTATCCATCTCCTCTAACAGCATACATTTAATGAAAAGTGAATGCCTATTTTATTAACATTTTGTGTTAATTAACATCATCTTATAATAAAATGAGGCTATTAGTTGAGAAGTGAAATCAATAATCTATTTGTTCCAGTGAGACTAACCATATAATTAAGGACACTGGGGCAACATTTGATATCTAGCTCTTTGTGTATTTGTTGCTGTGGAGAATTAATAAACATTTCCATGTTTTTCCCTAGGATCCAGCTGCAACAGAAGCATTTCCCTAACACGCTGATCCTGTCTCATTTTGTGGGGCAGCCCATGTCAACCAGCTCAGAGCCCTCCTTGATTATCAAGCGGCTGACCTTGAAGGTATAATGGGCCCTTTCTGTAGCCATCTGGATATGAAACGGATTCTGAAGCTCTTGGGATTGAAACAATAATACTAAAGCAGACTTCCGGGATTGTAGGTAGAACAGCACTAATTTGAAATCCAATCTGCTAAAATCCAAAAACCTTTTGATAGTTGTGGAGATTGAGCACTGGGCCTTGTGCATGCAAGGCATTCTGCCACTGAGTTACACACCAGCTAAAATCTGAAACTTTGCATCAGCACGATAACTCATGTGGAAAATTCCATGTCTGATCTTAAGTGACATGTCACAATTAAAACACTGGCTCACTTTGGAAAGTTTAGCATCACCTTCAGGCTACTTTTAAAGGGCATGCATGAAACATAAATGAATTTCATATTTGGACTTCACTCATTATCATATTCAAATAGTCCCCAGAACCCCAAAATCTGAAATCTGAGACACTTCTGGTGCCAAACATCTTGCATGAGGAATACTCAACCTGAGACAGGTTATTTTAGTTTTGTGTGTAAGTTTTTTTTAAAAAAAAAAGTAGTACTTAGCGTTGGAGAGACAGTTCAGCGGTTAAGAGCACTGTTTGCTCCTGCAGAGGACCCAGGTTTGGTCCCTATCTCAAAGCTCATAACTATCTCCAGTCCCAAGGGTTTTGACATTCTCTTCTGGCCTTTGTAGGCACTGCTTGCACATGGTACACATATGTTCACATAAAATAAAAGTAAACAAATCTTTAAGAAATATATGTGACTTACATGCTGCAAAGATGACCCAGTTGGTAAAGGCTTGCAAAACCTGAGTTTGTATCCCCAGCATCCATGTAGACACTCAGACATGGCAGCACACATGTCTATCACCACAGGACTAGGGGGTGGACAGAGACAGGAGGATCCATTGACTTTCTGGTCACTAGCCTAGTCAGGCAGTGAACTCCGGGTTCAGTGGGAGACCCTGTCTGAAAAGATAAGGTAGAGAAGCAATTAAAACACCCAACATCACCCTCTGGCCCTCATATGCAGACACACACACACATACACACGCATGCACGCACTAGTACTTGGTACCACCGCTGTGGGGAGTCAGCAATGATGTACGCATAGAGGATGGAAAGATCTCCCTGCTATCATAGAATGTGGCTGATTTACTTTGCATGTGGTATCACCTTGTCACTGCAGCTGATGCAGCATTTTTGGGCCATTTCTGCACTGACCCTGGATCCTGCTAAACTTCTGGAAGAATTTCCACACTGGCTGGAAAAGCTGTCTGCTCGGCATCAGGGTAGCATCATCATCATCATCGACTCCATAGACCAAGTTCAGGTGCTGCCCTTACTGTGTCTTCTATTAGCAGACACCAGCAATGGCCACGAGCACGAGCCCAGTTCCATGCTGGGAAGGGAATGATGCTGTTCCATTTGTTTCTACTTAATTTCTGGAGAAGAAGTGTCTGAATTAAAAAAAAAAAAAATACTGTATGTTCATAGGCAGTCGCATCAAGTAAATCTAATCTATATACTTAGCAAAAAAGTGTTTCTTTTGACACATTTTAAAGGTGTGGACATTTCCTTAAATGTCCAGAATTCAGATTTGGTGGTAATGGTGTTTTGCCAACCTAAGCCCAAAGAGTTTCCTTAATCATAATAAGGAAAGTGCAAGGAGAATTTTATCCTATTGGAGAACTATGGGGATTATCCTGAAGTGCCATTGTTACCAATATAAATTGACTTCTGCTGTGTGTTCTTAAGCAAGCAGAGAAGCACATGAAGTGGCTGATAGACCCCCTGCCAGTGAATGTTCGAGTCATTGTGTCTGTGAATGTGGAGACCTGCCCCCCAGCGTGGAGGTACGAAAGTCCAGTCCCTCAGAGTGAGGGCCGACAAGGAAAGGTTCTTGATGTCCATCTGTGGTTTTCATGTAAATGGCAGTGAGGCTGGGGAGAGGTGGCTGACTAAGGGAGAAGGAACCATCTGTAGGATTTGGGGGATGAAGGGGGAAGTCAGAGCTGGGGTAGAAGGGAAAAAGAAAGAAATTGAAATGACTGCAAGTTGTCTGAACCAAGAAATGAAAGCCAATCATGACTTCCTGGGCTGAAAAAGGAGACACAGAATGGCCATGTTTAGGGGGAGAGCTAGTAGGTTTGTTTCTCGGGAGTTTAGTTTGAATCCTAAGTTGCTAATCCAAGTAATGATGTCTAGTAGGCAGGCCAATTTGTGGGTGAGAAAAATGGAGAGGAAGGGTGGTCTGAGAATTATAGCCTAGAGACCCATTTTTCTAGAATGCAGGCCCACTTTTTTTGAAAGCCCTCAGAAAAGTGATATAAGGGTTGAATTCTGTAGGGCAGTATTCCTTAACCTACTAATTTTTTTACCCAGGGAAAAACCTTGTAAAAGTTCTTTGCTACAAGAAAGCCTTTTTCTGCCAGTCGTGCCTGCTTAAGAAATTCTAAGCAGATTATGTGTGCATATCTGTACTTTGTACATAGCATAAGGTTTTTCCTATACCCAGTCAGCTACCCTGTAGGAAGCTGGGGGCAGAGGCCATCTTGAACTGCCCCCCTGAGCACTAAGTGCCTGCATCTACTTTAATGTAGGCCCCGAGTGTAGAAGTAGAGGTGTTTCCCCACTTAGCTAAAAGAATGTAACTTATGGACACTCTGCTTTGATTGTCGGTCGACGTAATGATAAACCTTAGACTGGATCAAATAACAATTTAATGTGACTAACATGTTCCATAGGTTTATTTTATAAAGACAGCATAAAAATAACTCACCTGCTGGGTTTTAACGGGTGTTATGATAGATTATGGTCTTCCTTGGATTGTTAGAAATTTCTTTTCTTTTTTCCTCTTTAAACAAAAGGTTGTGGCCTACCCTGCATCTCGATCCTTTAAGCCCCAAAGATGCAAAATCCATAATAATCGCAGAGTGTCACTCTGTAGACATGACGCTGAGTAGAGAGCAGGTGAGCTTTACCCGGTTTGATGATGTCCCTACTCTATGCCAGAAGCCTTAAAATTCAAGGTAGAGCATTCAGTGATTATTTTGCTAATAATTCTTCCATTTTAAAAAAAGTGTATGTGCTGTGCATGTGTGTACATGTGTGTATGCATGCACCCATGTGTGAGCATGTAGAGGACAGAGACTAGAATCAGGTGTCACCCCCTATCGATCCGCATTTGTTTGTTTGTTTGTTTGTTTGTTTGTTTGTTTTTGAGCCAGGGTCTCACTGAACCTGGTGCCCAGCATTTGGCTAACCAGATGGCCAGCAAGCTCCGGGAACTGGCTTGTCTCTGCCACCCCACCCCACCCCTATCCCGCCTCCCACTGCTGGGGTTATAGGCACACACCACCACACCCAGCTTTTAAAAGTGGGCCCTCATGATCTAGCCTCAGGTCCTCATGCTCACGCAGCAAGCTCCTTATCCACTGAGCTACCTCCCCAACCAGCCCCATTCTGTTTCCAATGACAGACATGGAGGTAGGAAGCAATCCAAATACTTTGGCCTTTAGAAAGAGTATATAGTGTTAAGTAGGTATTCTAAAAAGTGGAAAGTTTTTTCATATTGGCTGCATCTTCCTTCTGCAGCTGAAGTCTCACTGAAGCCAGGCTCCTTCTGTTACACCTGTGACATCAGTGATAGCAACAGAGACAGTTTCCTTCTGCTGGGATCTGTGGCTGGCTCAGGAGTAATGATCCCAGGCTACTTTTCTTACTGCCATTTTGTTTTGTTTGGAAACTGTGTAGGAGAAGCAGCTAGACCAACACTGCCGTTCCGCTACAACCTGCAATGCCCTCTACGTCACCCTTTTCAGCAAAATGATGGCATGGTAAGTGGTGTTCTGCTCGCGTCCATCTTGTTTGTCTCCCTGCAGTCAGCTTTCTCTGCAAAGTGAGGGCTGCTCAAACTAGCTCAAACTAGCTCGGATGTCTCCCCCATTCTTCTGTGACACTCTCTCGGGAGGATGTTGAGGATGGAGGAATCCGGAACCTTTCACTGGTTCATTCTAAAGTCTAGCCATAAGTATCTATTTTCCATATCAGTCAGTAATCCACTTTTCATGAGCACTGGGTTGCTGGGCTTTGGTTTCTTCCTCCATGCAGCCTCACTCTACACTGTCCTCAGCCAGAGATGTAAAAGGACTAATTTTTTTTTATTTTTGTCATAATAGATATCATCCAAACACAGCCTTGTTTACAGACACTGAATCTAGCATTCTTGTCTTTTAATTCCACTTTCTCATTTTGAACACCAAGTCTGAAATGAAAAGAGAATCTAACAAGACTGAGTTTCCTATGGCATGTCCTACAACCTTCCTGTTGTTATTTGTGGCAATACAGCGAGGCCAGTAGAGAATGTGGTTCCTCTGCCACACAAATGTAAGGAGTTTATTGCAAGAATCTATTTCCCCTTTATTAAACATAGCTTCTTTCTTATACAGTATAGCCTGAATACGATTTTCCCTATCTCCTCTCCCACCCAGAAAGGGTTCTGTTTCTCATTAGGAGATAACAAAACAAAATATAATAAGATAAAACAAAAACCGCCATATCGAAGTTGGGCAAGACAAGCCAACAGAAAGATAGCCCCAAGAGGAGGCACAAGAATCAGAGACCCATTGGTTTACCCATTCCAGAGTCGCATGAAAGTATTAAACCGAAAGCTATAGTAATATGCAGAGGACCCGGTGCAGATCTGTGTAGATCCTGTTCTTGATGCTTCAGTCTTGAGTTCCCGTGACCTTTGCAGGATCTGTATAGGGTCTTATTTGCCTGGTGTCTTCTGCACTCTGTTTTTCCATTCCCTTCCTCCTCTTATGAGAGGTTCTCTGAGCTCTGAGGGGAGGGATTTGATGGGGAATCTCATTTAGAGTTGTCTATTTCAAGTCGCTCTTTCTCTCTAATCTCTCTCTCCCTCTCTCTAATGTCTGGCTGTGAGTCTCTGTATTTGTTCCCATCCACTGCAGGAGGAAACCTCTCTCTCTCTGTTGATGACTAAATAAAGCACTGATCTATGAGAATAGAAGAGTAGTATTAGAAGTCATTTTATTGTTACTATTACTTTTTTTTAGGGCCAGTAGTATATGGTTTTAACTTGGGTCTCTGGACTATATAGACTCTGGTTCTTGGTCACCCAAGCAGTGTGAGGTATGGGTCCCACCTCATGGAGTGGGGCTTCAGTCAAATCAGACATCGGTGGTTACTCCCGTAAGGTTTGTACCACTATTGCCCTAGCGTATTTTGCAGGCAGGACTGATTGTAGACCAAAGGTTCTGTGGTTGGGTTGGTGTTGACTTTTCTTTTTTGATAGTCTGCAGAGTACCTTTCCATTCATAGAAACTAGAACATAGGATAACGGTTCTTTGTAGGCACCAGCTTGACTTCTCCATGTTTACTGAGTTGTGTAGGTGTTGTCTCAGCAATGGAGCCTTGCTGTCAGTTTGTGGAGAGCACCTATTGTCTTGGCAACAACCGGGGGTTGCTGGGGGCAGGGAAGGGTGCTTTCCACCATATCTTTTCAGCCAGCAACTCAATTGGATGAATCCTGACAGTGGAAACTTCCGTTTGGTGACAAGATATAGCCAATAGGGGTTCTATCTCCCTCATTATTTGGAGACTCCATCGGGATTCCCTTCACATATTATAGAAGTTCCCACTGCACTAGGTTTCTGTACTGGCCCTAATTGTTCTTTAGTTCTGCTGTCTCTCCCCTCATTGCCTTCCTCAATCCCATCTTCCCTTTCCCTTCCCACCTGATCCTCCCATTCTTGCCCCTGGCTCCAGTCTACCCATAAAATCTATTCTGTTCTATTTCCCCTTCCCAGGGAGATCCATGTGTCCCAGGTAGTCCCTTCCTCTATGCCTAACGTCTCTGGGTCTATGGATGGTAGCTTGGTCACCATTTATTAATGGCTAGTATCCAGATATAAGTGAATACATACCTTATTTATCTTTCTGTGTCTGGGTTGCCTCACAATGATTTTTTTTTACTAGTTGTATCCATTTGCCTGCAAATTTCATGATATCATTTTTAATAGTTGAGTAATACTCCATTGTGTAAATGTACCACTTTTTAAAAAAAAAAATCCATTTTTCTGTTGAGGGACATCTAGGTTGTTTCCAATTTCTGGCTACTATGAACTGAGAAGCACAGGGAATCCTGTAGAAGAGGGGAAGAAAAGATTGTAGGAGCCAGAAGGGTCAAGGACACCACAAGAAACCCCACAGAATCAACAAACCTGGACTCATAGGGGTTCACAGAGACTGAACCGACAGCCAGAGAACCTGCAAGGGACTAAGCCTTCTACACATATGTTGAGTTGTGTAGCTTGGTCCTCTTGTGCAACTCCTTAACAGTAGGAGAGGGGTCTGTCTTTGACTCTTTTTCTCGCTTTGGCACTCTTCCTCCTACTGGGTTGCCTTGTCCAACCATGATATGAGGGAAGGTGCCTAGTCTTATTGCAACTTGACATTCTATGTTTGGCTGATATCCATGGGATAAAGGGGACCAGGAGGAGGATTGGAGCTGGAGGAAAGGGGAGGTGGGGGAGGGACTGAGAGGAGAAGAAAGAGGGAAACTGAGGTCAGGGTGTAATATATGGAAGGAGAATAAAGTTAAAAAGTGAAAACAAATTTTAAAACTTTAAAAGTAAAAATGACTAGAGTAGCAATGAAATTGAGCAAATGTCCCTATGGTAGGATAATGTGTCCTTTGGTTTATGCCTAATGGTGGTATAACTGGGACTTGAGGTAGATCGCTTCCCATCTTTCTGAGGAACCACCATACTGATTTCTAAAGTGGTTGTACAAGTTTGCACTCCTACCAGCAATGGAGGAGTGCTCTCCTTAATCCACATCCTCTCCAGCATAGCTGTCTTCGGTGTTTTTGATCTCAGCCATTCTGACAGGTGTAAGATGGAATCTCAGAGTTGCTTTGATTTGCATTTCCCTGATGGCTAAGGGTGTTGTGCATTTCTTTAAGTGTTTCTCAGCCATTTGCATTTCCTCAGTTGAGAATTCTCTGTTTAGAACTGAACCCCATTTTTTTTTAATTAGACAGTTTGGTTTTTTGATACCAAGTTAATACAAGAATCTATTTTATGAGGTACTGTGAACCATTTTTATATTTAAAAAGAAACTTTAGTATGGGTGGAGTTATTTTTTCCAGTACTAGGTCCTGAACCCAGGCCTAGGCATGGACATGCACTCTGCTGCTAGGCTGCATCCCAAGTTCTTGTGTAGAGTGTGTGTGTGTGTGTGTGTGTGTGTGTGTGTGTGTGTGTGTGTGTGTGTATCACCTATATTTACTCAGTTTTTTTTTTATTTTGCAGTACTTATGCCTGAACCTAGAGCCATGTTATGCAAATGTCCTGCTTCTGAGATGGGGTCTCACGAAGTTGTGAGGCTAACCTTAAATTTACTTTGTATCTTAAACGAGTCTTAACTTTGTGATGTTCCTGTCCCCTCCCCCACTCCACCCGCATACCTGGGGTTAGGACTTGTACCACAAGTCCTGGCTTTTTTTTACTGTATTTCTTTAGTTTAACCCTGGTGTTCTCAAGATCCTGGCTCCAAACAGTTTCAGCATGCATGGCTATTAGTGCTTATTGTCAGCCCCTAAGGGAGGCAGGGAGCTTTAAATGTCTCCTGCAGGTGGGTGTCACTCTGAAGGATAAGAGCCAACCCTTACTCATTTTTATATTCCACAGTGAACACTAATTACTTGACATAAATTAACTCTCAGCACATGTTCATTGAAATGGACTAAATGGTATAATAAAATAAACCAAATGAGTCCAGCAGCCGCAGAAAATTATCATTTCTCTGTATTTTCATTGAATTCCCATTATGGGTTATAGTGCAAAATAGAGGTCACTGTTTTTATGTGGCCAGATTCTTCACAGATATTGGCGGTCTGAATGAAATTCGGTCTGTTCTCAATTCCCACAGTGCCGGGAGAGCAGGCAACTTAGAGAAAACCCTTCGTCAATGCCTGGAGTGTCAAGATACAGTTTCATTGTACAGACTCGCTCTCCGCTCCACCCGGGAGTCCATGCCAAGCGACGCGGACAAAGAGCTGATGACACAGGTGAAGGGCGGTGCACCCACCAGAGGACAACTGGGGCCTTGTGTTAGTCCTGTGGGGAGAGTTAGTTTTTCTTTTTTTCTTTGAGCTTAAGTACGTTGCAAGCATATGAGGAAGGCTGGAGCCAGTGCTTGCTGCGTTCTTCCTAGTTATCAGTGAGATTTCGCCTCTCATGGTTATTCGTTGACCTGTTTCTTGTGTTTTATAAGACAGCATTGCTCTACAGCTCTGGCTGTCCTGGAGCCTAGGCTGGTCTCAAACTCACGCCATCCTCCTGGGCTAGCCTTCCAAGTGTTCAGATTATAGGTTTGCACAGCCATGCTTGACTTTTACTTCGTTTTAAATTGGGTTGTCTGTTTCTTCTTGGTATGTGCTTGTTTTTCTTTTAGGATTCATTTTAATTTTTTTTTTTAATTCTGTGTATGCCTGTGTGCATGTTAGGGGACATGCAGGTTCCCCAGGAGGCTGGAGGAGGGCTCTGGGTGCCTTGGAGCTGGAGTTATATGTGGTTGTGAGCCTCCTAGTGTAGATGCTGGGAACTGAGCGTGAGTCCTCTGGAAGAGTGTTTTTAACCACTGAGCCATCTTCCCACTCCTGCTTTTCTTTTTCTTACTGGTCTGAAGTTCTTAAATGTTCACATTGAGTATAAATTATATATCTTCTTTTTTTGTGTCTTGCCACCTATGCTGGTATTTATTTAAAATTTTACTTTAGTTAAAATCAAATTTACCAACAGTTCTTGTCTGCTGTGTTTCAAACTGTCTGCTGCTTTAAATGTCCCCTGTGTGGTGTGTGTTCATGTAGTTTCCTGCAAAACACCTTATAGTCTGTGTGTGCATCTTTAATTCATGTGGATGCATTTTAGCTTGTGTGGGAGAAAAATACCTATATTTTTTTTAGCCTTTTGTTATGTGGCTGATTGTTACTTTTATTAAATAATATATATTCTCTTTTGATTTAGAGTGCTACCTGGCAGATATCAAGCTCACATGTAATTGTGGGTCTGTTTCTAGGCTTTACTATTCAGTTTAGCTCCCCACCCCCATGATATACCATCTTAGAATGTTAAGACAAGCTTCGACATTCTGTTGAGCAAGCTGTCTTTGCTAAAGCTTGTGTGTGTGCGTGCATGCAATATCTGCATTATTTATGGGTGTATGTATGGGAAAATGCACTTGCCTGTTTGTACATATGTGGAGGTCAGGATGTCTTCCTCAGTTGCTTCTCTTTCTTTGTTCCTTTGAGACAAAGTTTGGATAAAAGGTTAGTAAGTGTTAACAAGTTTTAGACATTCTCGGCTGTGATTTCTGAGGTGCCCTGTGCTTCCTGTATGTTTTGCTCTCTGTCTAGATTCTCTGCCTCATCAGCATTAGTCACAATGGTGTAAGTGAGTCAGAGCTGATGGAGCTGTACCCAGAGATGTCATGGGTCTCTTTGACCTCCATTGTCCACAGTTTACACCAGATGTGTCTGCTGACTTACAGCTGTGGCTTGCTCAGGTTTCAACATCTGCAGGTAAATATTATTTCAGACATCTTTTTAATGCAAAATTGTTTTGTTTTGTTTTTTTACTTGTAAGCATCACCGTAGCATTCCATGCTATGTCACACTATGTTATGTTACATGTTTCAGATGTTAACATCAAAAGCTAAAATTTGGCACTACACTTTGGTTTTTTTTTTAGTGACTTTAGATTGATTGTGTGTGAACTTGTCCAACACTAAGCTTGTCTAGTGTCTTTAGGAGGTAGCTATTACTTCAAAGGTGGTGCCCGGGGTGCTTTAGTTCTAAAGATCCACTGTGAAGTATCATCTCCGTCATTAACAACAGAGTACTATACACTAGGGAGCCAGGTACAGTGGCACATGCCTACCATTATCCCAGTACCTGTGAGGTAGAGACAGGAGGCTCAGGAGTTCAAGACCAGCCTCCGCTGTGTAGTCTAGCCTGGGCTTCATGAGATCATATCTCAAAACCCGCAGCATTTATTAAGAGGAGGTAGGTATGGTGGCACAAGCCTACAACCCTGGGAGGCTGAGGCAGGAGCTTTGTAAATCTGAGGCCAGCCTAGGCTATGCTCGCTACATAGGAAGATGCTGCAAGTTTCAAAAATCAAAACAATGATTAAGAAAGTATCTTTCTTGTTACATGTTACACATAAAATGCTAAATATATATATATATATATATATATATATATATATATATATATATAGTAAAATTCCAATCATAAAACACTTGAAGCAAAATCAAAAAGGCAGTTTCTTTCTAGGAATGCAAGCGTGAGGTGAGACAGCCTATTACTGCCCTTCCTTGCCCTTCTCTCCAGCGCAGGAGCTGTCCAGCCTGGGCTAGTTCTAAGCTGGGCAGACTTTCCATGTTCTCACAGGGCTGGGAAGAGACTGGAGATGGCCCTTGAAGGTGTCACTTGCTGTGTGGCTCATAGTTATAACTCTTCAAAAACGGTGCTAATAGAATCCCTATCGTATGTGTGCCATGACTGAGGAGTGTAGGAACATAGCAATGCTTTCACCTGAGGGTGCTGCCTCATAGCTGTCATTGTAAAATGTTGTCATTTCACAGCTTTGCTCCTCTGTCACTGTCTTAGTTAGGGTTTTATTACTGTGAAGAGACACCTTGACCATGGCAACTCATACACAGATGTACAGGCACACACACGTGCACACGAAGTACACACACACACACACACACACACACACACACACACACACACACACTCTTCAGTGTAGTCCCAGGCAGAATATTTAGACAAGAGCAGAAAACAGCCACACTTTTCACAAAATTATCACAAGAGTGATCTCTAGGCCACATACTGAATTCTTCTCTGAAACCTCATAGCCAGGTCCCCACAGTTCAAATCACCCTCAGTACCGCTGTCTTCCATGCCCCTACTAGGATGGCCCATTAAATTCCACTTAAGGCATTCAACTGCTTTCCTAATCCACAGTCCCAAGGTCCATACTCTGTCAAACAAAAGCATGGTCCAGCCTATCACAGCAATACCCCAGTCCCTGGTACCAACTTCTGTCTTGTTGGGTTTCCTATTGCTGTGAAGAGACACCATGGCCACGGCACCTCTTATAAAGGGAAATGCTTAATTGGGGCTGACTTACAGTTCAGAGGCTTAGTTCATTGTCATCGTGGCAGGAAGCAGGCAGTGTGCAGGCAGACGTGGTGCTGGAGAGGAGCTGAGAGCTCTGTGTCTGGGTCCTCAGGTAGCTGAAAGACTGCGAGCCACTGGGCCTTGCTTGATTTTATAGCTGAGGCCTCATGGCCCAGGCTGTATAGCCCGGGCTGGCCTCAGCAGATGTTCTTTCTGCCTTTACCTTTGTGTGATGGATACAGTGTCACCTCTAATTTTCTGGGATTTAAACACACACACACACACACACACACACACATTTTTTAAATTAAATTGTGCTTTGAATTCTTAATTTTTATACTAAACTGAGTTTATTATATTAGTTTATCCTTGGTTTGTTTAAAAAAAAAAAAAAAAAACCTGTATGGCTATTTCTGCTATATGACTATAAGAATGAGAGATTTGTAAATTTCTTTTTGCAAGTCAGATATATAATGCCGTAACACAGAATCCGGTGTTCTTTTCTCTCTCCAGGCCTGGGAAACAGTGAGACTGGAGTACCTGGGGGA